>NC_092335.1:43168240-43476759 GCF_046630445.1 Rutidosis leptorrhynchoides | reverse complement strand
GCTATGACGCATTTGTTATCTTTTTAAGGTAGTAATTATTATTATTATTATTATTATTATTATTATTATTATTATTATTATTATTATTATTATTATTATTATTCATATAAATATTAGTATAATTATTTTTATAGTTATGATTATAAATATTCATTATTGTTAAAAATTAATATATTTACTAAAAGTATTATTTATTAAAGTTGTCATTTTTATCATTATTATTAAAAGTATCTTTATTTTTAAACTCATCATTTTTATTATTATTATTATTATTATTATTATTATTATTATTATTATTATTATTATTAATTAGTATTACTATTATCATAATAGATAAACATTTTTACATATATTATAGAGATCAATATAATTATGTATGAAAGTATTAATTTTCTTACATAATAGATAAAGATAAAACATTAATAAATATATATAACACTATTAAATCATAATAAATAATAATTAATAAGAATATATAAACTTGTTCAATTACCATTATATGTGTTAATATGTATATAACTGATATAGGTTCGTGAATCCGAGGCAAACCCTACACTTATTCAATGACGACATATGTATTTTTACTACAAAATACAGTAGTGTGAATTTCATTTGCTCCCCTTTTACTCTTTACATTTTTGAGACTGAGAATACATGCAAATGTTTTATTAACTGTTTTACAATAATTATATGCGTGAGTTTCATTTGCCCTTTTTACTCTTTACCTTTTTGGGCTGAGAATACACGCAAATGCTTTATTAAATATTTTACAATATTTATATGTGTGAGTTTCATTACTCATTTTTTTATATATATTTTTGAGACTGAGAATACATGCGCTGCTTTTATAAATGTTTTACGATATAGACACAAGTAATCGAAATTACATTCTATGGTTGGATTATTGAAGTCGAATATGCCCCTTTTTATTAAGTCTGGTAATCTAAAAATTAGGGAACAGACACCCTAATTGACGCGAATCCTAAAGATAGATCTATCGGGCCCAACAAGCCCCATCCAAAGTACCGGATGCTTTAGTACTTCGAAATTTATATCATGTCCGAAGGAGGATCCCGGAATGATGGGGATATTCTATTATGCATATTGTGAATGTCGATTACCAGGTGTTCAATCCATATGAATGATATTTTTGTCTCTATGCATGGGACGTATGTTTATGAGAAATGGAAATATGAAATCTTGTGGTCTATTAAAATTATGAAATGATTATTTATGATAAACTAATGAACTCACCAACCTTTTGGTTGACACTTGAAAGCATGTTTATTCTCAGGTATGAAAGAAATCTTCCGCTATGCATTTGCTCATTTTAAGGATATTACTTGGAGTCATTCATGACATATTTCAAAAGACGTTGCATTCGAGTCGTTGAGTTCATCAAGATTATTATTAAGTCAATTATAGTAAGATATATTACGAAATGGTATGCATGCCGTCAACTTTCAATGTGATGAAAGATTGTCTTTTCAAAAACGAATGCAATGTTTGTAAAATGTATCATATAGAGGTCAAGTACCTCGCGATGAAATCAACTGTTGTGAATCGTTTATAATCGATATGGACTTCGTCCGGATGGATTAGGACGGGCCCTTTCAGTTGGTATCAGAGCGGTGGTCTTAGCGAACCAGGTCTTGCATTAGTGTGTCTAACTGATAAGTCGTTAGGATGCATTTGTGAGTCTGGACTTCGACCGTGTCTGCATGTCAAAAGTTTTGCTTATCATTTTTGTCAGAAATCATTTGTTTATCATCATTAGTAAATTACCTGCTTACAATTCTTAGTCTAGACACATCTTATTGTATTGACTACATGAATAGTGAATAGATAAAATTCATATCTTAGCGTATCTGCTAATTCATATCTTAGCGTATCTGTTATTGTTATCTTTACCTGACAGCTTCCGTAGATTCCTCCGTAACTTATGAGATTTTAGTATTACATATGCATATGTAAATTATGTATTGCAGGATACTAATCTACATCCTATAATCTATTTCTTATCGAAAATCCTTTATGTGAGCGTACGAGATGAATCCTTTAACTAGTTCGAGTCCCTCGAATTCCGATAGTTATTCCGACAGTTATTCCGAATGGATAGTCATCTAAGCTCCGGAAGCAACGTCAGTAGAATGAATCAACCAATCATCCATCCCCAATTCATCTGATGGATTCGTAGTCGACTTAATCAATGGAGACGCGCAGAAGGCGATCCCTTCCACTAACCGAATTCACCTTTTGGCGAAGAACCTGAAGCACTTACCGGCGAACCTGTTCGTAACACCATTTTCACCCTCACTTCTCGAATATCTCGCCACGACTATATCATAACTCAGATTCTAAACCTTATTCATCCGCTCGTTCCGACCGACCATCATCCCGGAGTAATACAAGAAGTTAATGAACTTCGCGCTCTAGTAATCAATTTGGAGAATATGGTGCAAAACGTACCAGCTTCAGCAACATCACCAGCACCAACATCAATACCAGTACCACCAACAACTCAAGTTCACATCATACACCTCAACATCTAATTATGTACCTCGAGCATAATCATCAATCTGCGAATCGTTCTACATCATTTATCTTCGTTCGACATGACGATTATGTAATCTTCAATGTTTTAGAGATTATATATTCTAGTTCTAACGGTAAATCAAATGAGATTAATATTATATTAACTCATTAAATCTATGATTACATCTGAAAAAAATATATCTGTAAGTATATTTTCATAAAGATTGTAATTAAAAATTCTTTCGTATAAACTGTTAATGGTGAAAATATTTTTAACGGGTAGGTAATACCCGAGGAATATTTAGATTTCATTTTAATAGGTTATACTGTACATTCTTCGAATCTGATTCAACATCCATTTACTATCCTACTTACATCTATAGAGATACAAATCCGTTCACCGCAGAATAACCATTTTTTTATATTTTATTATTATTCAATTTCATATTTGAATTTTGATTTATCACAATCCAACAAGTGGCATAATGAAGAAAACATTTGACAAAATAAAATTTGTTAGAAACAAACAAATTAACTATGAGAAATTTTGTTAAGAATCCACGCTAACAAAATCCTAGCTAACTGTTCCTAGCTAACTGTGGACTAATCAATTGAGGACTACCAACAGTGAATAATTAAAATGAATTAAAATATTGATTATAACATATGAAACTAAATGATTCTTCAAGTTTTCCACTTGATTTCATCTTAAACCTCATTTGTATCTTGACAATTCCAGTCTGTGTTCAAACCTTTCATGATTCTTGAAAACACCTCAACCGAAATGATAAACCTACCGCACTTTACCTATGGAAGAAAAGATTGATGCATATAGTTATGCACCTGAGAAACTCTCGGCAATTGAGTAAACGTTTAAAACGTAGCTATGCAAATTCCTTAGTGTTATTATTACCCAAAATAACTTGGAAATCCATTTCAAAGTAGCAATTTTTGTCACAGCTCCAACAAGTCAACGTCGACTTTTCATTCAAAACAACCTTATTATAACCTTGATATATATGCGTGCTCTTTTATTGTTACAAGGGAACCTTTTATATTCCACCATATTACCAGCAGACGTACCAGCAACCTCGTTGCTTCTTGGCTTAAATCTCTCTGATAAATCATTATAATTATTCGTTGAAACCCTATCATATACTCATCCGCATCTTGTAACGATAACTGCCATACCAATTACAGGGAATCAGCAATCAGTACTTTGGAAACTCACAGTATATCTACATCAATAGTTATATGTATAACATTTATCTCTTAGAATTATGATCTTTCATTATGAAATTCTAAAAAGCACTCAGTCTACAAATCAATACTCTGAATGTTGAAAAAGCTGAATGAAGCAGCAGAAATCGTAGACAACCGTAAACGACCCTAATCATCAAAAGTTTGATGACAAAGTATAGTATGTTGGAAAAGTTTAGAAAAGTTGGAACTGGAAAACGGATTGAGCTAACCACGAAGGAGACCAATGACAAATACAAGGACCATACCCTATATTCAAAGAATCCAGTTAATTTTAGATCCGATGAAATTTTTAGAGAGTATCTTGCTCCGAAGTCATGTTAAAATCTTGCGGAGAATTTTTCTTCATCAACCTTCGAACTTAGAAATTCCAAAATATCATCATAAATATCTTCGATATTTCTGAGGATATTTTCATAAATATTCTTGTCCGAAATTATCTACCTCTTCGTGTTTTCTGTATTCCATTATATTGGAAACTTCTGTAAAATCTAAGTATAAATTATGAATGAATGGTGGAGAAGTGTTGGGAATTGAAGCATGGTTTAATATAATATAATGACGCCCGGCCAACGTGATTATATTATAATAAGTCATGCTGAGTTTCTAATGGGTGATGATGGTTTACAGATCATGCCCTCATCATGTACCATGTTACATAACTCTTTTATTCTACTTAACCTCCAAACATATTAAGAAAATATATTCTTGATGGTTCTATCTTCCGTGATGTTGATAAATTTGAAAAATCAAATTGTACTATCACGTTCCTTCCTGCTTAGAACATTATAATGATTCGAAACTCTATATCTACAAATTCTGGACCATTATTCACTTGACTTGAAGTCGGGAAGAGAAAACGAGAGCATGGAACTCCAAAATATAAAGGGAAAAATAAAGCCCAACAACAACACCGAAATTACAAACTGTGGATATCAGTGCGTATAGCAATATAAAGACACGGGAGGATTATAAATACAATAATCCCTAGAGCATAGTAGAAATAAATAGATTCTTCCGGTGGGAGTTGGAAAAGAAGAACGACCATTGCGATAGTCAGAATAAGAACAAGGATTAGAATCAGATTAAGCATTATTATAATCTTTTGGATATATGAACTGAGAAAGAAGGTATAAAAGTGGTGGAAACTAATGGAACGGAAAAGGTAAATTTATAATGGAAATATCAGACAGTGTAATCAAGGCAGATCACCGTATTTAATTATAGAGATCTTAATTCCCTTATTCGCCGAAGAATCAAATCTTTTAGATTTCGAAGATTTTCTTAAATTCCTTGGATTCCGGAAATCCACCATGACTACGTCAAAAGTTAAGACGAAACTTTTCACTCTTTTGTGATAGCTTCACTCGTACGCTTCGCATGATCCAATCGTTTTATCTATATTAATCGAAAATGATAAAACACTATTTATCAACTCATATTCGTCATGAAAACATTTTTATTGATAGCCATGACCACCTTACTCAAATTTCGGGACGAAATTTCTTTAACGGGTAGGTACTGTGACGACACGGAAATTTTCGATCAAATTTAAACTTAATCTTTATATTATTCCGACACGATAAGCAAATTTTGTAATGATTGAGTCTCAAAAATTTTTGAACTATTTACATGGATTCAGTTAACCTTTGGCTATGCCCGACGATTCACGAACATTTGTTGAAAATAATTGTGTATAAATATAAATATAACATAGATAATAATGTATAATAATAAGTACAAGTTGAAATATAGTTGTTATAATTACCTTCTGCATTATTATGAATATATCAATATTTATATAATAATATGATGTAAATATGAAGGCAGATATGTATAAATTATTAAATTATTATTATTACTATTAATATTATTATTATCATTTAATAATATTTATTTTATTAAAATTAGTATTATTGTTGGTGTTATTAATAATGTTATTACTATCATTTTTTTCCATTGTTATTATTAAAATCATTATTATATTTACTTTTATTATTATTATAAGTATTTCTATATTTCTATTATTATTATTAGTATTAGTAATTCTGTTTCTATAACTAATAATAAGTACTACCATATATTTTTTTTATTAATTAGAATTATTATTATTACCTAAGTATATATATTTATATTTGATATTGATTATATACTTTATAAATTACAGATATAATAATATTGATATAAAGCGTGATATTTATAAATCACAACCACTTTAGTTTAATCCCTGCTCATGATTTGTACTACAATTGTTCTATATCGAATTCCATATCAACTATCAAACAAATTCTGTTAAGAATTCTTGTCTGCTTCCAAATTCTTTTATATTTTCTTCTCTGTACGTCGAATTGTCTAAAGTGATTAAAGTTGATTGATTCTCCTTGTCGACTGCAACCAATCCATACAACAAACAATCTAATTTTAATACAGTGTAACTTAACCACTTTCTTATTACGATTCCTTTTCTCTTTAACTCATATATAGAGTTTAGACTTATACACATACATAAATGAAAAAGCACTTACAAACTATTAATCACCTCTATCATCTTTACACTTCAACACCAAACCACTACCACCACAACCATTAACATACTCATACTTTCTTCCGTTTCTTCGACCATTGTAAGCAACCAACAAATTCCAAAACTCAAGTCGTTTTCCTGCTTTTCATTCGTGAACCAAATAATCACCTTCAACCATTTTTGATGCTGCATATGTTCTTCTGTTGCAATCCAGACACATCGACACCTACATCGTATCTTCGCTGCTACGATTGTTTCTGGCTTGGATTCGAAAAACCACCACCTTCATTTAAGCACCATCGAACCATAACCGAAGGACCCATTGCATTTTTTTTCTCCTTCTTGTTCATTTATGGATAACCCAAACACCTATGGTTACCATCTTCTGTCTTCTGTCCTAAATGGGTTATTACATAGCAACACCAAACACCTCACCATCACCCACGATCGCCAATCAATCTTCCATCATCACCATCGATCTTCACCATCACCAAGGACACCACCTTCACAATGAAAACCCTTGGATACTGTTGCAACTGCACTCTTATTTTCCTGTTTTATGAAACGAGTAAAGACGAGGAAATTGGTAATAAAAATAAATGATGAAGACGAACCTGATAAGTAGCGATGTTAATCAACAAATTGAAACTACTCATCTTTCTTTTCTTTGTTTTTTTTCTGACTTCTCTTCCTAATACTCGCTGAATATAAGTCCCATGAGTATGATTAAATAAAGTAGACTACATATTTTTTTATTGCCACTTGATTGTTAATAATTCGCATGGGGGACAACACACAAGATATGGCCGACACTTTTGGCTGCTTTATCATGGAATTTTTCATGGTGGACCTCCAATTCTTATTCCTCTTTCGATGCTGAACGAAATTCTGTGAAACCAGTCGAAGACTTTTAATTACTAAACAGACCACTCTAATTCTGGTTATTAGTTGGGCCATGTAATTTAAAACACTTATAAATCGGCCCAGATATTCACTTGGGTTAACCATGGTGTTTGTCGATTTCCTCCTGCTACCATATCGAACTTATGGATTCTGTGAACAACGAATGTGATTATGGATGATGAGATGTTAAGTAATGATAATAATACTCGTCAAATAATGAAGTTGGTGAATAATAATCGTGATTTTATGTTGATTGAATTGAGAGAGATATTCGGTAACGATGATGGCGATAACAATAATAATTATACGATTATGATAGTTGATTATGAGTCTGTAATAATGATAAGGAGATCAGTAATGATGTTGAGATGATGATGAAAGTAATTATAGATGATGATGAAGATGCAGTGGGTGTTATAAGAAGAAGAAGCTAGATGGGTTAATGGTTTAATAGAATTAAGTTATGAATTTAAACAGAAAAACACAATTGGAGTGATGGTTAGGCATGTGATATTGGAACCAGAGATCTTGGGTTCGAGCCCTGGCTATGACGCATTTGTTATCTTTTTAAGGTAGTAATTATTATTATTATTATTATTATTATTATTATTATTATTATTATTATTATTATTATTATTATTATTATTATTATTATTATTATTATTCATATAAATATTAGTATAATTATTTTTATAGTTATGATTATAAATATTCATTATTGTTAAAAATTAATATATTTACTAAAAGTATTATTTATTAAAGTTATCATTTTTATCATTATTATTAAAAGTATCTTTATTTTTAAACTCATCATTTTTATTATTATTATTATTATCATTATTATTATTATTATTATTATTATTATTATTATTATTATTATTATTATTATTATTATTATTATTATTATTATTATTATTATTATTATTATTATTATTATTATTATTATTATTATTATTATTATTATTATTAATTAGTATTACTATTATCATAATAGATAAACATTTTTACATATATTATAGAGATCAATATAATTATGTATGAAAGTATCAATTTTCTTACATAATAGATAAAGATAAAACATTAATAAATATATATAACACTATTAAATCATAATAAATAATAATTAATAAGAATATATAAACTTGTTCAATTACCATTATATGTGTTAATATGTATATAACTGATATAGGTTCGTGAATCCGAGACCAACCCTACACTTATTCAATGACGACATATGTATTTTTACTACAAAATACAGTAGTGTGAGTTTCATTTGCTCCCCTTTTACTCTTTACATTTTTGGGACTGAGAATACATGCAAATGTTTTATTAATGTTTTACAATAATTATATGCGTGAATTTCATTTGCCGTTTTTACTCTTTACCTTTTTGGGCTGAGAATACACGCAAATGCTTTATTAAATATTTTACAATATTTATATGTGTGAGTTTCATTACTCATTTTTTTATATATATTTTTGGGACTGAGAATACATGCGCTGCTTTTATAAATGTTTTACGATATAGACACAAGTAATCGAAACTACATTCTATGGTTGGATTATTGAAGTCGAATATGCCCCTTTTTATTAAGTCTGGTAATCTAAAAATTAGGGAACAGACACCCTAATTGACGCGAATCCTAAAGATAGATCTATCGGGCCCAACAAGCCCCATCCAAAGTACCGGATGCTTTAGTACTTCGAAATTTATATCATGTCCGAAGGAGGATCCCGGAATGATGGGGATATTCTATTATGCATATTGTGAATGTCGATTACCAGGTGTTCAATCCATATGAATGATATTTTTGTCTCTATGCATGGGACGTATGTTTATGAGAAATGGAAATATGAAATCTTGTGGCCTATTAAAATTATGAAATGATTATTTATGATAAACTAATGAACTCACCAACCTTTTGGTTGACACTTGAAAGCATGTTTATTCTCAGGTATGAAAGAAATCTTCCGCTATGCATTTGCTCATTTTAAGGATATTACTTGGAGTCATTCATGACATATTTCAAAAGACGTTGCATTCGAGTCGTTGAGTTCATCAAGATTATTATTAAGTCAATTATAGTAAGATATATTACGAAATGGTATGCATGCCGTCAACTTTCAATGTGATGAAAGATTGTCTTTTCAAAAACGAATGCAATGTTTGTAAAATGTATCATATAGAGGTCAAGTACCTCGCGATGAAATCAACTGTTGTGAATCGTTTATAATCGATATGGACTTCGTCCGGATGGATTAGGACGGGTCCTTTCAGTAACCGTAAATCAGATGAGTGGACCGAAATGATAGAAGGAAGAGTAGAAACCCTGACCGGAATGGTGCACGATTTACAAGCTAGACTTGTTTTACCAGCAGCATCAACAGTACCGTCAGTATCACCAACACCGGCAAAACCTGTAGCACTACAAGTTCCGCCAATTTCATAATCACCAACATCATCACAAATCAACAACGCGTATATTGTATCAACGAGTTACGAAGTATTAACTCATTTCCCCTGAAGAAATTATATGTATATTTAATATATATATGAATTTTGAAATAAAAAAAATCCTTTTGTAACAAGCTATTACGTGTGAATCATAATTGATAGGTACTACTCGGTTAGTTCATATTACTAATATGCAATGATGTACATCCTTCATTAACGACATAACCATCGTTAACTACAATCCTGTTTCAAATTCAATGAATTCCTTTTCATAATAAACTAAGTATATTATTCAATTACACGTTTGATTTTACACTTTCATTTTCGATGTATTCGAAACTTTCTATAAAATATCATTCGTACCTTGCGAAGTTAGCAAGACTTCCATAAGCACCAACATGATTCACTGAGGAAATATCAATAAAACTGAATAATGAAGTATTGATTACATTAGTGAAATACCCCGCGAAGATTATTAAATCTTTAATGTTTTAGATATTATTCATTTCTAATCCAGCCGAAAATCAAATGAGCTTAATATGATATTAACTCATTAAATCTGTATTACATCTGAAGAAAATATACATACTTATATTTTCATAAAGACTGTAATAAAATTCTCTGGTACAAAATATTACTTGTGAAACTTTTAACGGGTAGGTAATACCCGAAAGATATATAAATTCACAATTAATATGTTACATTCTTCGATTTTGATTCAGCAAATCATCAACTATACTCACTACTTTCACAACGATATACATTCTTTCCTAGAAATCAAAACAACCATTCGCATTCAAATTTGATTACATATTTTGATTTTGAAAAATCAGAATCCAAGCCAAGATTTAATAGAAAACATCATTCTTAGATTCTTACATCTTTCAAAGCTATACTTTGACTTCAAAACTGTGCTAGAACATCACTTTTATTCATAAAACCCAGAAAAATATTTGTATCATTCAAAATTCTAGAACATCATATGTATCTTGACAGTTACAATCTTCATGCAAACCCTTCAAACTTTTGAAAACACCTCGGATTGATAACCGACGATTCGGTTATGATAACTTTGGATGCTGATGAAGCAGCAAAAACTGTAAACGACTTAACAGCCAAAAGTTTGATGATAAAGAATAATGTGTTGGCAAAACTCAGAAAGAGAGAAGGTTTGGAACTGGAAAACGGATTGAGCAAACTATGAAGGAGGCTGTGGATAAATCATAAAGACTAAACCTACCTTCAAAGAATCCAAATGATTCAGTATCTGCAGAAGTCATAAACAAATACCTTGCTCCTGACTCTAAACGACAAATCTTCTTTATCATCTTTCGATATTAGAAATTCTAAGATATCATCGTAACTTTCATTATAAATATTCTCGATATTTCTGAAGAAATTTTCATAACTATCCTTATCTGAAATCATTTATCTCCTCACGCTATCTGTGTTACATCATAATGGAAACTGTTTTAGTTTCAAGATTCTGAAAAATTCGAATTAAAATTTGAATGTTTTTGAAGTAATGTTGGGAATTGAAGCATGAGTTAGTATAATATAATGATACTTGATCAACGTGATTATATTACAGTAAGTCATGCTGAGTTTCTAATGGAACGTGATAAAGGTTCACAGATCATACCCTCATTATGAACCATGTTACATAACTCTTTCATTCTATTTAACCTCTAAACTATCAAGAAAATATTTTCTTAATGATTCGGTCTTTTTTGAGGTATTCTGGTAATTTGACAAGTCAGATTGTGCTATTACCATTTCTTTCTTAGAACATTAATTATGTTCATTTCGAAATTCATAACTATGAATTCTGCACCGTTATTCACTTGATTTAAAGTCGGGAAGATAAAACAAAAGCATGAAGCTTCAAAATATCAATGGGAGTATATATAAATCACAGTAAATTAGAGAGAGTATTAACTGTGGATGTCAATGATTATGGAAAGACAGAAGCAGAGACATCGAAATATAAGGGAAGATATAAAACCCAACAACCACCCAAAAATTATAAACCGTATATATCGATGAATATAGCAATATAAAGAGAAGGGAGGACTAAAAACACTATAGAACCAAGAGTATAGTAGAAGTGAATAGATTCTTCTGGCGGCAGATGGAAAAGAAGAATGACGGATATGAAGGTTAGAAGTATATCAAGAATCAGAACTGGATGGAGCATATTGACGAATGCTTTAAAATAAGAATTGAGGGAGAAAGAATAAAAGGTATAAGCTGTGGAAAATAAGGAAACGAAGGGGGTAGATTTATAGTATAATATCAGACAGGAAAATCGAGACAGATCATCGCATTAAATCGAAGAGAATCATAATTTTCTTAATTACCGAAGAATCAATTCTTATTACGAAGATTTTCTCCAAATCTCTTGAACTCCGGAAATCAACCCATCGACGTCAAAAGATATGACGAAACTTACTTTTCTCATTTCACTCTTTTGTGATAACTTCACTCGTACACTTCACATAAACAAATTGTTTTATCCATATTACTCAATGATGATAAAACCCTAATTTTCAACTCGTATGAGTCATGAAAACATACTTATTGTCATCCATGACCATCCCAACCAAATTTCGGGACGAAATTTCTTTAACGGGAAAGCCGAACTGTGACAACCCGGAAATTTTTGACCAAATTTAAACTTTATCTTTAAATGATTTAATTTTTTGACACGATAAGCAAAGTCTGTAATGTTGAGTCACGAAAGTTTTGGAACTATATTCATGTAATCAATTATTCTTTGACTGTTCTCGACGATTCACGAACAATATATATATAACTTAATGTGCATATATATATATATATATATATATATATATATATATATATATATATATATATATATATATATATATATATATATATATATATATATATATATGATTTCAAGTTATTTAGTAAACGATAGTAACATTCGATTATTGATTTGATTAATATTTAGATAAGTTAACTAAAACGTTTAAGATGAACCAGTAAAACACTAATTTGCTAAAGTATTTTCGAATTGCTGCAGTACCCGAAAAGCTACAGTGTTTTCAAAAATCACTATTTGCTACAGCAAAAAAAAACTTTGCTACAGTAACTTTGCTACAGTAAAACACAATTTCAAAATGAAAATGTATATATGTATATGTATATATTACGAGATGATGATTTATAGAAGCAAATAACCAAAACACTTAATTGATTAAAGCTACACTTCGAGTGACATAGTTTATCAATGATTAAGCTTAATTTTTGATAAAGGTACACGTCGCGTAACGAAAAGTACTAGTTTTCTAAGCGTACGAAAATGCATTCGAGAAACTGGAACCGGGACATAAGTCGAGTGACAACGTACGAGTCAACGGACCAAAAATTACAAATCAACTATGCACGTGAATATAATATAATATATAATTAATTATATAAATTAAATATATTATATATAATTAAATAATATGTCGACAAGCTACACGATAAATCAATTGTGAGCTGTAATCTAGTCCCATGCGATCGCATGGCTATGGAATCCAGGAAAGATCTATAAAGCTCGCTCGTTTCTCATTTCTCTGATCACTCTATCTCTAAATCTCTCAACTCTCTGTATATATTTATAATTAATATTATTATTATTATTATTATTAAGATTAATATTATTATTAATTGTATTATTATTATTTAGTAGTATGAGTATTATTCTTAGTAGTATACATAAAATACTACGACGAGGTCATGAGCGAGTTATTTCAAAACGGGTTTTGCGAGCAGGATAGAGCTAAGGAAGCTATGGGTTGTAGCTATGGAGGTTATGGGTAATGTTCATGAGTATTGTTCGCAAGTCAAACCTAGTGTTTATCATCTCCATTGCGTCTACGTACTTTCCTACAATATTGAATCACAATATTAATACGTGAGCATTCATATCTTATCTTTTATATATTAATAGTGTATCAATGTCTAGTGCTCGAGTATATATGTTTATGCATGTTTGTATGCTTTAATTTTGTCGTTAGATAGTTTATGATGAATCACGAATTTGATACATATGCTACTGATATAAAGTATATGATATGCATGTTTTTAGAAAGCTGGCGAAAAATTATTAACTTTTCATTTAGAAATCGCGTGATTTCGATGAACGGATTAAAAGATATGGTCAACTGAATTATGATTAACATTAATTGAAATTGCTTTTGAATCTGCAATTGATATTTAAACAACTTGTTTATAAGATTGATATATTGGATTTTCAAATATTACTAATTGAGTAAATGAATTTCTATATAAGGCACGTTTTGTTGATCAATTGTCAAAGTTGACTGTCTTATCATGTTTTAAAGCTTTATAAACACTATAATCTGATTTTACAAGTATTAGAAAACTATATGAAATAATAAAACATGTTTGATTGCCATGATAATTCAAATATAATATAGCTCTTGAAATGAATAATATTTTGAGTTTGATAAACTATAATTTCGTTCAATTATCATGACTTATACTATGTTAATAAACATGTATAGATTTAAAGATCATAGTGGGTCAGTTTGACTTTTGAGATGACTTTTGTTAACTTTTGCATGTTGGTCCCGAGCATTAGGATTGTGATACACTATGACCCAACCTAGCTTATTAGACATGTATTGACCAACATATGTTCTCTAGGTTGAGATCTACAATTAATTTTGCATTCCGAGTTTCGGTCACATTTCAGTGAATAACCTTATGTGCTGCTAAGGTGAGTTTCATTTGCTCCCTTTTTAATTGCTTTTGCAATCTATATTTTGGGCTGAGAATACATGCACTTTATTTTAAACGTAATGGATACAAGTACATACTAAATTCTACACCGAGTTTGAACCGAAAATCCCTTGGCTTTGGTAATTAGTAACTGCCAGTTATAAGAACTGGTGGGTGCGAGTAGTAGTATATGGATCCGTATGGCTTGATATCCCCGTTCGAACTAGAGCACTAGCCTTTTAACGGACGTATGCTATTTGAGAAGCGTACACGTTGGTTTGCGTGTATTATTAAGATGATTATACAAAGGGTATAAATTATATATACGTTAAGTTTAGTTACCAGAGTGCTCAATTTCGTAGAGTATTTTGATAAACATTTCTAGATGAAACAACTGAAAACTTATGATTCACCTTTATATACAGATTATGCGCAACATTAAAACTATGAACTCACCAATCTCTGTGTTGACACTTTTAAGCATGTTTATTCTCAGGTTCCTAAAAGTCTTCCGCTGTTTGCTTATACGTTATACAAGCTATGTGCATGGAGTCATACATGCTTTATTCAAGAAAACTTTGCATTCACAAAATCATCACCATGTATCTTATTTTTACTGCATTGTCAACGGATGTAGTATTGTAAACTATTATATACGGTGATTGTCTATACGTAGAAATCATTAGACATCGAAAACCTTGGATTTATATATTCATTTATGGTATGCCTTTTCAAAAGAATGCAATGTTTACAAAACGTATCATATAGAGGTCAAAACCTCACTATGAAATCAATGAATGATGTATTCGTCCAGGTGGATTTAGACGGGTCATCACACGAACGAAAAATTCGAGCCATAAATAACATAATTCGTACTCTACTATCCCATTCTAGCGTACCACCTAAATTTTGGCCACACGCACTCGCTCATGCAACCTATCTTCTAAACATTCTACCAAGCAAATTAATTCAAAATCTATCTCCTATTCAACTACTCTATTTCCATACCCCTACCTATGACCACTTACGCGTTTTTGGTTGTCATTGCTACCCACTCATCCATCTACAAAAATAAATAAACTCCTACCTCGTTCCACCCCGTGTGTTTTCCTTGGCTTTCCCGCCAATCATCGCGGTTACAAATGTTATGATCTATCCACAAACAAAATTATCATATCACATCACGCTATTTTTCATGAAACTTCTTTTCCCTTCAATAAAAATCTCATGCAAAAACAAAATGAATACAAATTTCTTACTGATGACTATCATCCCTTTCTGTAGATCGATAGCAACCATTCACCTGGCCTAACCTCTGAGCCCACCTCATTACCAGCCCAACAACAATGCTCATCTCCCTCTACTGGCCCAACCTCACCTGGCCCACATTCCTCCCATCAACCTACTTCTTCTACGCATTCACAGACCACCCTACTCCCTAATTCTATAACTTCAAACAACCAACTTTCTATTGATCCTACTCCTAATATCTCTTCCTCATCTACAGATAACTCATCCTCACAACAATCTCAAACTCAATCTCACGCTCCTCCCACTCGAACCATAACTACGCGAAGTATGGATGACATTTTTAAGCCTCGGGTCCCCTTTAATCTATCTGTCGACCTCCATTTCACCTATACCTTCTAACCCCAAGCAAGCCTTGACCGACCCTAATTGGCACTGTGCTATGGCCGACGAATACAAAGCCCTTGTTGATAACAACACATGGATTCTTGTACCACACAAACCTGACATGAATGTTATTCGGTCAATGTGGATTTTTCGACATAAAACGAAATCTGATGGTACATTCGAAAGGTATAAGGCACATTTAGTAGGTGATGGTCGTTCTCAACAAGTTGGTATAGATTGTTATGACACTTTTAGTCCAGTTATAAAACCCGCTACCATACGTACGTTTCTAAGTATAGCGGTTTCAAAATCATGGCCTACACACCAACTGGATGTGAAGAACGTGTTTTTGCATGGTTCACTAAATGAAACGGTATATATGCACCAACCTATGGGATTTTGCGATGCCAAACATCCCGACTTTGTTTATCTTCTCAAACGGTCACTTTATGGCTTAAAACAAGCTCCGCGTGCATGGTACCAACGATTTGCCGATTTTGTCGCTACCATTGGCTTTATACATAGCAAATGTGATCACTCCCTTTTTGTTTACCGTAACAGAAAAGACATTGCTTATTCACTACTTTATGTGGACGACATAATCTTAGCCACCTCATCGTCTAACTTGCGTGATTCTATTATTCAGTCATTAGCAAACGAATTTGCTATGAAAGACTTAGGTCAATTGAGCTCGTTTCTTGGCATCTCGGTTACACGCAATGATAAAGGTCTGTTTCTTGACCAAAGTGCATATGCACGTGACATTATTCAACGGGCTGATTTAGTACATTGCAATTCGGTTAGTACACCAGTTGATACCCTTGGTAAACAAAGCTCCAAAGCCGGCACACCTTACTCTAAGCCGACACTATATCGCAGTTTGGCCGGGGCGTTACAATACTTAACATTTACTCGCCCCGACATATCTTATGCGGTGCAACAAGTTTGTCTCCATATGCATTCTCCATTTGATACTCATATGCAGGCTTTAAAACGCATCGTCAGGTACATCAAAGGCACCATTTCATTTGGACTTCAATTTTTGAAAAGTACAATCTCGTCTCTCATATACTACACGGATGCCGATTGGGCGGGATGTCCCGACACTCGCCGTTCTACTTCCGGCTATTGTGTTTATTTAGGTGATAACTTGATTTCATGGTCATAAAAAAGACAAGCAATTGTTTCTCGTTCGAGCGCCGAAGCCGAATATCGGGGTGTGGCAAATGTTGTATCCGAAACTTGTTGGCTACGTAATCTACTACTAGAACTACATCATCCTCTAGCCAAAGCTACCCTTGTTTTTTGTGATAATGTAAGTGCAATCTACTTGTCGGGTAACCCGGTTCAAAACCAACGCACAAAATATATTGAGCTAGACATTCACTTTGTACGCGAAAAGGTGGCACGTGGACAAGTTAGAGTATTACATGTCCTACACGTTTTCAAATCGCCGATATTTTCACGAAGGGACTACCACGCGTGCTATTTGAGGAATTTAGATACAGTCTTTGCCTTCGGGATTCGAACGCTTCGACTGCGGGGGAGTATAAGACTTAATTTAAACATTATGTATAAATATAATGTACTGTTGTAATATCCTAGTATAAGTTATAAGTCAGTGTACATGTACCTAGTATTAGTCGATGGTTATGTAACAGAATAGATATTGCTAGTCAATAGGAATGCCCTGTATTATAGCCTATGTTATTAGCAAGATCCCTGTAAAATCTGTTTTATATCAAATATGCCTGCGGGTATATAAGCAGAGCCAAGATCAATAAAAGAACTCAAGGATTACATTCCTTTAATTTAACGAGACTACTACAAAGCTTAGCAAAATTAGCAAATAAAAATGTCGAAGTATAAATAATTAACCAACCACCATTACCCATTTCATTTCATTCATGGCATATATCATGACTTCTTTTCTTGAATTTAAATGCATATTTGACTATTAAGGCTGAACATTTTTGTGTTTTGGGAAATATCGTTTTAGAAGTTTCTATAAGTGGATTGAAACATGCTATAGTGATTTTGAATAGTTAAAACATTCTTAATAAAAATTATTTGCATTAATATAATCCATAAATTGGTTTCGACTTGCTCTAAAAGAGATGCATAATATTACCTAACATGGAGTAAAGGTTGAGAAACTAATATAATAATAATACTCACTCCGTCTCAATTCTATAGTCCAGTATTCCTTTTTGAAATGTCCTAAATTAATTATTCACTTCTATAAATTGAAAAGAATAATGTGATAAATTTCGTTTATGCGTATACTTTATACATGTAAGACAAAAAGATGAGTAAAAAGTTAGAGGTAAGACTGAAAAGTTAACTTTTACTGGTAAAAAAAAGAGTGGAAAGTTAAGAGACTAGTACATGTGTGAGTTACTTTTTCTTAAAATGCATGTTTTTTGTTTAAGGACAATAGATTTGAGACGGATAAATTAATATGTTTTGAAATTTTGCAACATATCTTTCTAGGCTATATATCTAAGTCCATAATTCATATTCATATGCTTCAATTTCCTAGCTTCCAATATCCAGAAAGTTAACAAGATATTCAACTCAATTATGTTTATTTATTTTATCTTATTTTTTATACTTGCATAAATTCAGATTTTCATACGTCATATCATAAATATATACATATACATAGTAGTGATTAGTCCATCACAAACATATAATTAGTGATTAATTCATCCATTTCTAATGTGGTTATTGACCAAAATATTCAATTTACCAACTAACTATATGTATTCGTCTTCGAAAATAAGTTATTTCCAAAAGGCGTACCTTGTGACTCGCGATTTCTCGAAAATAGGAGAGGCTTATTGTCTTGATGAGCTTAATTAATGCACTTAGCCATGATAAAGCTGGGCTATATTGATGTTTTTGTGCTTTAGTAAGCAACACAACACTGCGACTTCAGTAGTAGTCATGTTGTCATTGTCAAGCAATTGTCCAAGTATGTTGCCTCGAATGATTGAATTGATAGGCCAAAGTGTTGGATCTATAATTTGGTCAATAAGAGTTGTTTAACCAAGGGAACTAAATGTGAGTTGAGGACCAAAGATCTTGGTTATCACTTCTTGACAATGAAATTCGTTGGAAAGTGCATCGATTACTCGTTGAGTAGTGAAAGGTGGTAACTGAAGATGGAACACTAAGGGCTATGCCCAATACCTCTAGTGTCTAATTGTAGGTGTTTTTGAATAACTAAAGGTTACATTGTTGTCATCATTGAGCTTAAAATTGGCATAAAGTTGTCGTATGAGTGAGAGGTAAATCTTTCCATAAATCATTAGGAAGGAAAAACATCCTATCCCAATGAATTTCTCTATGAGGCCGGGAAACTCAGGGATATTCACCTCTCTTCCATCGAATATCCTTCGAGAGTTCATCGTTGCTAGGTTTTACTTGAATTTTGTTAGTGAAGAAGAAGGATGTCGATGAATGAAAATTGATCATGGGTGAGTGTCTTTAAATGCATCAGAAAGTGGGTATTTGGAGGGTTTGGTTGCTGGAGTCATTAAAGTTCATTGAACTCTAACTAGTTTGGTAGCTGCAACTACTTCTGTCAGATTATTATTTGCAAGTCACAAGGTCCTAAAGTTGCGACCGTACAACTTGCGACTGAAGCTGCAACTACTTCTTTCACATTTCTTAACATAAACATACATACATATAGAAGTCTTTGTTAACATAAACACAAACACAAACATAATAGAAGTTATTCAGATTATCATTAATATTTAACTGAAATTGATACACACTATCACTGTTACATATATACAATGGTAAAACAACAAACTTTATCTGTAATAACTCTAACAAATTGATTTATAAAAACCAACATCTTGATGGAGCATTGACTATGCAAGTTATACCATAGAACTTCATGATACACGTATGTATGTTGCAAGATCTTAAATAACTCATCAACTTCAATCAACTAGTTTAGTTTTAAGGGGAATGTGATCTTGTTAAACGCTTCTTTTAAATCACGATGATCCACCATTTGTTGGAAAATCTTTTCATCCGGACTCAACACATTCACCTTTTTTCTTGGTACCCCAACCACCTCGGTATATGATATAAATAACAATATGGACAACCACCATTTCTCCACTTGTCTATCTTATTTGTCCTCTTTAGTGATTCTAGTTTCATCAAATTATAAGTGTACACTGGATAATTTCAAGTATTTCATCCTTAAACTTAAACTAAAAAAATATAAATATACATTGTTGGTCGCTACCGTTGTGACGACCCGAAAAATTTCTAACCAAATTTAAACTTAATCTTAATACGATTTCTACACGATAAGCAAAGTCTGTAAAGTTGAATCTCAAAATTTTTGAACCGTTTCAATGTATTCGTTTGACCTTTGACCATTTCCGACGATTCACGAACGTCTGTTTATAAATAGATATGTATATATAACTAATTATATATAATAATTTTAAATTAATATAAGGATTTTAAAATTTACATTGGTCCATAATTAAGTTATGTAAATTTTAGGCTTGCTAAATATATATTTAAATATTTCAAGTTGAGTTTTAATACTCTGTACATCTTACTTGGAATTGAGCGCTAAAAACAGATCAACTTTTTATGACTAGTTTTACATAGTTAAAGACCAAAAAGAATATAATATAAATAGATGGGATTTTTATAAAGACTTCCTATCCATAACTGATTAAGGAGGAAAATCGTCAGTTGAATGAATACAAATGGGTGACAACTTGTAATTTATCTTCCTCATGTGTCAATTATAAATATTTATATATAGGTGATATAAGTATGAATATTATTACTCCTACTTGCTTTCTGACGTGTCCCACAACAAAACCCATCAACTTCTTGCTCAAAACCATTGAATCTTTACTGTATTCTAGATCAATCAATCACCAATACAACTAGTTGTCTGATTGTTTTTGGTTTCTATTTCAATTTAAAAACATGACTACTATATATATTTTATTCTATTTTTATTATATTGTAAGTGGGGTATAGGAATTGGTTGTATAATCCTGAATTCCCAACACTAGCACATGAACATATCTACTTCTCTATTTACTGTACGCATGATTAACTTCTTCAAAAACCACTCAAATCATTATCCACTTTCAACCTCTCACTATCCTACTTTTGTTTTTGTTGACTTTAAAACAACCACTCACATAAACACATATAACTTTCAGTTATTTTCAAGACCCCAACTATTATTTTCTCTGTGTCCTACTATAACCTTTATGTCATTTGATTGCTTGATACTATTTGAAGATCAACAAACAAACAAAACCCACGTGAATTGTTGCCTTGTTATTCGACTTCTACTTTACTGCTCATACTTAACCAACTAAACTCCATTTATATATATATATATATATATATATATATATATATATATATATATATATATATATATATATATATATATATATATATATATATATACATATATATATATATATATATATCAACGAAGTCCACACCATCATATATCTATCATCTTGCTTAACTTCATCATCAAATATGGCACCACTTATTGCTACTTCGATTGCTATCCCACAACAAATCACCATAACCATTAAACCTAGCTAACTTGCTGTTATGTGATGAAACCCATCACCCACCCATTATCGGTTACCACCACAACCTCCACAGCCACCCTATCACCACCATCTTCACCCTTGAACTGAACCACCATAACCATCTCCTTTCTCTCTCTCTCGCTCTCTCTCTTTCTCTCTCTCTTAAGCTTGATCGGGAAGAACCACCACTCTCACCATTCTTGATTGTAAACATTTTTCTGTCTATAACCGAAGACTTCACAATACTTTTACGACTGCTATTACTTCTCCTTTTTCAAACGAAATCCCAAACAACCACTCGACCACCTTCGTCCACCACCTCCACCTTAAACCACCTTCATTTAAGCACCCACCATCGCGATGTTTTGCAATTTTTGTTTCAATTTTCAAACTACACCCACCACCAAGAACATCATCGACTGCCTTCTGTTACTTGTACATCAACAAAGAACAACCCAAAACATCATCGGTTACTACCATTGAACTAGGCTGTTGCTACTGTTTCCTTTCTGTTTGCAGCTTTTCATCATCGCCGCCACTACAACCATCGAAGCTAAATTGCTGCAGCTACCTTTCTGTTTGAAACCATCACCGGAGTCATCACCACCTCTCTCAATCTTTTCTATCTCTTCTCTCTCATCTGCAACTCGTTACTGTTATGTTGTTTTTTTTCTTTCTAATTCAACCAAACCAAACTACCTTCCAGCCGCCTACTGCTGTTTAAATAAAGAAGACGATGTATAACAGCGATGATACGATCCAGATGATGATGAGGTGATGATACGAGTAAAGATGATGAAGATACTAACGAATAGGTTAATGATAATTATGGTGATAGTGATGATTAATGAAGGTGACAAAGATGATGTTGATCGTGATATGGAAAGGACGATTATGATTATGTTTAAGATGATAATTACGGATTAAGATAATGATGATGATGCCGTATGTTATGTAGATGATGATGATATGGCGACTGAGATGATGATATTTGTATTTCTGTTACCACACGAAACCCTCACCCAATTAACCTTCTAACAAATTATTTAGACATGTTAGTGGACTAGTTTTATAGATTTCAAAATGTAGGCCGAGTATTTAATTGAATATGGCTGGGATTCCATTTGATAGTTGGACCGTGTATCATGTTTGAAATTGGGCCGTGATCATTGTTATGATGATTGGGCTTGGTGATTTGTTCCTTAGGTTTTAAGTGGACTACGATAGTAAGGGGTTAAATAAATCAAAGTCAAATATTAATCAGAAAAACATAACTGGAGCCATGGTTAAGGGGTGTTATGAGTGAGCGGGAGGTCACGGGTTCGAGCCCGGTCTCTGCCATTTTTTTTTTGGGAAAGCTCTTTGAGGTAGTTTTTCTTATTATTATTACTATTATTATTACTACTAGTACTAGTACTATTATTATTATAATTATTATTATTATTATTATTATTATTATTATTATTATTATTATTATTATCATTAGTATTATCACTATTACTAGTATTATTATTATTATTATTATTATTAAAATTATTATCATTATTATCATTAGTAGTAAAATTATTATTGTAGTTATTATTATTATCAGTATTATTATTATTATTATTATTATTATTATCATTATTACTAAAAGTATTATTATTTTTAAATTTATCATTTTTATTAAAATTTGTATTATTTTTATCATTATTATTATTAGTATTATTAATATATTAAATAAATATTTTCTATATAAAAATATATTTATGACATAAGACTTAACTACATTAATATCAATATTTCATATTAAATAATATTTTAATGAGTAATTAATATATTAAAACTTAATGTGATAAGTATTAGTTATATAAAATATATAGATTAAGTATAAATTTATCTATATAACATATAATACAACAAGTATATTATTATTAATAATATATATAAACTTGTTCGATTACTATTTTGTGTTAATATATATATACTTGATATAGGTTCATGAATCTGAGACCAATCCTGCACTTGTTCAGTGTCGTCGTATGCATATTTTTACTACAAAATATCGTATTGTGAGTTTCATTACTCCCTTTTTAAATGCTTTTGCAATATATATTTTTGGGACTGAGAATACGTGCGCTGCTTTTATAAATGTTTTACGAAATAGACACAAGTAATCGAAACTACATTATATGGTTGAATGGATCGAAGCTGAATATGCCCCTTTTAGCCTGGTAATCTAAGAATTAGGGAACCGAGCCCCTAATTGACGCGAATCCTAAAGATAGATCTATTGGGCCTAACAAACCCCATCCGGGTTACGGATGCTTTAGTACTTCGATTTTATCATGTCCGATGAGAGTCCCGGAATGATGGGGATATTCTAGATGCATTTTTGTTAATGTCGATTACTAGGTGTTCACCATATGAATGAATTTTTAATTCGCGGGTTACGCGTATTATTTTGTACTCGGGTTACGTGTACAATTGAATATCTGGAAATCTTGTGGTCTATTTAAATATTGAAATGATTGTTATGATAAACCTATGAACTCACCAACCTTTTGGTTGACACTTTAAAGCATGTTTATTCTCAGGTATGAAAGAAATCTTCCGCTGTGCATTTTCTCATTTTAAGGATATTACGTGGAGTCATTCATGGCATATTTAGGACAGTACCTCGCAATGAGACCAAATGTTGATGACTTCGTCTAGATGGATTAGGACGGGGTATGACATGTGGTATCAGATCGGTGGTCTTAGCGAACCAGGTCTTGCATTAGTGTGTCTAACTGATAGTTAATAAGATGTATTAGTGAGTCTGGACTTCGACCTTAGCTGCATGTCAAAAAGGTTTGCTTATCATTTCTTGTCAGAAATTACTTGCTTATCATTTTTAGTCTAGACACATCTTACTGCATTGATTACATGAATAGTGTATAGACAAAATTCATATCTTAGCGTATCTGCTAATTCACATCTTAGCGTATCTGTTACTGTAAACTTTGTCTGTCATATTCTGTAAATTCCTCCGTAATCTACGAAATCTTTTGTCCTATATATATAGATATTCTATATAATTAGAATACCATCCGATAGCCGAAAATCATTTCATATCAAAAATCCTTTAGCTGATCGTGCAAGATGGATCCTGTTCCAAATTCGAATTCATATAATTCTGAAGGCGATTCTGAAGACTCCGAAGGTAGTGTGACCGAAGTGCCCCAACTGGTTGACTACACTTCTTTCTGGAGGAGATGGAGATGGGTTCGAGACATACTCACTCACTTGAGAAATGAAGAGGGAGAACCCTACCGCGAACCAAATTTACCTTCCAATATCGGAGAACTTGACGCGCTCACCGGTCAACCAATTCGCAATATCGTTGTCACACTCTTTGCTCGAATATTCTGCCTCGAAGAACGCATTCATATAATTATGTTGGTGATTCAGCCTCTACTTCATACTACTAATCAAGTAGGATTAGTGGAAGAAGTTAGAGAGCTTCGTGCTAGGTTTGAAGAAAGAGTGGAGTTTCTGGAGAGCACAGTACGCAATTTGGAAGATAGACTTACAACAACAATGCAAGTACCGCCAATAACATCCACATTACAAGCCTCAATACCACAAGTACCAGCAGCATCACTGGCATCAACAATACCACCATCATCAATGCCAATAGTACCATTACCACCACCAATGACAACATCCACATCTCATGCTTCAACATCACAAACTGCCCCGTAAACATCAACGTCATACACACCTAGATACCAAGGAGTATCAACAACAATAACCAATGAAGTATGGATTCATAACTCCATTGGAGAAACATTCTGCAGTGATTATGTAATCTCTAAAGTCTTAGAGATTATCTATGCTAGCCTTAGCCATAAATCTGATGAGTGAACCTAAATAATAGAAGGAAGAGTAGAAACCTTGACCAGAATTGTGACGACCCGGAAATTTCCGACCAAATTTAAACTTAATCTTTATATGATTTATACACGATAAGCAAATTCCGTAATGTTGAGTCTCAAAAATTTTGAACTGTTTACATGGATACAGTTACCCTTTGACCATCTCCGACGATTCACGAAAAGTTATTTGTAAATAAATATGTAAATATATATATATATATATATATATATATATATATATATATATATATATATATATATATATATATATATATATATATATATATATATGAATGTATATGAATTCTATACATAGATAATATTATATATTATAAGATTCAATATATATTAATTAGTAAATATGATAAAATTTATAAATTGTATTATATTAAATAAATTACAAGTTTGAGTATAATTGTTATATTAATGTTATTCACATTATATTCATTATAAATGTTCATATTAATATTTGTATTATTAAAATTTTTATAAAAAATATATATATAAATTGTAACATTAATATATTAAAAGTAATTACAAGTTAAGATATAGTTATTAATAATATTATTATTAATTTCATTATGATTAAAAATAAATATTAATACTAATATCAGTATTATTAATATTACTAAATAACATATAAATATAAAGTTGATACATTTAAATTATTATAATATTACTAATATTATTGTTATCATTAATAATATCACTATTATTATAATTAATAGAAAAATTTTAATTAGTATTATGATTGTTATTTTATAATTATCATTATTATCATAAATAATACAAATAGTATTATTATTATCATGAATAAAATTAATATTATCAGTTTTATAATTAATATCATATATTAATATTATAAATACTATAAAAATAATTATTATTAGTATTATTATTATAATCATCATTTATAATATTATTATTATCAATTTCATTAAAATTCTTATTATTATGACTTATATTTATTACTTTTATTATTAATCTTATTATTATTATTATTAGATTACTATTAATATAATTATATTTATTAAATATTAACAATTAACAATAATTATAAAAAAAGAAGATCATACGTACGAATTGGGATCTGAATCTGTTTCACGTTCCAATCCAACTATTTTTGATTTTGTTTTTGTCTTCAAGATTCGTTTTACAATCGTACAATCAATTGAAAATAAGAGATTTGCTTGATAATTTTATTCTCTGATGGAATTTTCTGACTTTAATTTGTTTTACGTCCAAATCAATTCTCAATTCAAACAAAAATCGATCACATCACATGTACTAACTCCAATTATTTGATTGCCATTTATATGTAATGATATCCACCTCTGCAAGTTGGAAAACGAAAACAGAAAATTTAGAATATAAAGAAGTCGACCTCTGTTCGTTGTCACTTTCTCAAATACTTCAAATTCGAATTCCATTTGAAAATCCTTAAATGTAGTGTTGTTATGAATCTTCTATTAAAACTTTCTGTAAATTTACAGCTTTCAATTTCCAGTAACGAATCCAAATTTATGAAGTTAAATTGTTTGAAATAAAAGTCAACTGAATTGTTCTTGAGGTAATTCGAACTTGTTTTGGTATTTTATGTTAAATTGATGGTTGAGAAAGTTTCTAGGTGTGATTTTAAACATAATTCGTATTGTAACTTTTGTCTAAAACGTTCAAAAAAAATTCGAGTTTGATATTTGAGTTATATATATATATATATATATATATATATATATATATATATATATATATATATTTGTGTTCTTCACGAACAGCTAATTCTGTTCTTTTTCTTTATTTATTTTTTGTTGTTTTGCATCTGTTAAATTAAAATTACAATTACACATTAATTATGTTTCAAGTTCAATATTAACTCAAATGAAATTAATTAAATTGATTGTTGTATCTGGTCGTTCAAAGTGTTGAAGAGGAAGAACATAGAACAGAGGTATTCAGGTTAAATATAAATGGGTTCTGTAATATTTCGGATAAAGGGCAACAGCCCAGATGGTTTGATGAGTGTGTCGTGTTCGAGAGGTCTTGGGTTCGAGTCCCGTTTGGTGTATTTCTTTTTAGGGTATACCTTTTCTTCTCATTTCCATTATTATTATTATTATTATTATTATTATTATTATTATTATTATTATTATTATTATTATTATTATTATTGTTATTATTATTAATTATTGATAGTATTACTTGTATTATAACGATCATTTTATTATAATTACTAACATAAGATTTAGTTATCAATTATTATTATTATCATTACAATTATGATTTTTATTATTATTATTGTTATTACAAATATTGTATCATTAATATTATTATTATTAATTAGTATTTTTATTAATATCATCATTAGTAATAAGATTTTTATTATTATTATTATTATTATTATTATTATTATTATTATTATTATTATTATTATTATTATTATTATTATTATTATTATTATTATTAAGTATTAAGTAGTATTACCAAAATTATTATTTTCATTATTATTTTTATTATTACTAGTATTATTGTTATTAAACTTATTATCATTATTCTCATTAGCAGTAAAATGAATATTTTCATGATTTTTATTAATATAAGTATTACTATTATTATTATGACTAGGATTACAAGTTAATTTTATAGAAGCTTTAGTTATTAGTTTAGAAATTTAACATGAAGATTTTAATTATGATTAACATAAGTATTGTTATTAATTTTATCACGAGTTATGAAATTGCTATAATAATTATTATTATTATGTATTGTGTTACTATAAAAATTATTAATTTCACTATCATTTGTAATAAACTTTTCATTTTATAAAAATTACTGTTATTATCAGTATTATAAGATGTATGATTAAAACTAACATTAATATTATTATTAATAGAATCATTAATATTATTATCACTATTAGTATTTTATTCACTACTAATATTATTTTGGTATTATTATAATTACTAAATTAACAAACAAATGAAAAATATATAAAATACTTAATACATATAACGCAGCAAAATTTATTTTCTTATATATAAAAATGAATATATATTAATAACGAAATATATAACTATATAAATATTAACCATTATGAATATACACACAAATTAAACATACATAATATATAAATTAAAGATATAATAAATGAATTTGTTCAGTTACGATGATATGTTTTAATACATATATACAAATGATATAGATTCGTGAATCCGAGGCCAACCCTGCATTGTTCAATATTGTCATATGTATTTTTACTACAAAATACATTAGGTGAGTTTCATTTACTCCCTTTTTAAATGCTTTTGCAATATATATTTTTGGGACTGAGAATACATGCGATGCTTTTATAAATGTTTTACGAAATAGACACAAGTAATCGAAACTCATTATATGGTTGAATGATCGAAGCCTAATATGCCCCTTTTGCTTGGTAACCTAAGAATTAGTAAACCTATCTACTAATTGACGCGAATCCTAAAGATAGATCTACTGGGCCTAACGAACCCCATCCGTTGTAGCGGATGCTTTAGTACTTCATTGTTGTTTTATCATGTCCGATGGATTTCCAGGAATGATAGGGAATATTCTTATATGCATCTTGTTAATGTCGTTTACCAGGTGTTCAATCCATATGAATGATTTTTGTCTCTATGCATGGGATGTATATTTATGAGAACTGGAAATGAAATTCTTGTGGTCTATTAAAATGATGAAAATGAATGATTATGATAAACTAAAGAACTCACCAACCTTTTAGTTGATACTTTAAAGCATGTTTATTCTCAGGTATGAAAGAAATCTTCCGCTGTGCATTTGCTCATTTTAGAGATATTACTTGGAGTCATTCATGACATATTTCAAAAGACGTTGCATTCGAGTCGTTGAGTTCATCAAGAATATTTTTAAGTCAATTATAGTTAGATATATTATGAAATGGTATGCATGTCTGTCAACTGTCGATGACATGAAAGTTTGTCTTTTAAAAACGAATGCAATATTTATAAAATGTATCATATAGAGGTCAAGTACCTCGCGATGTAACCAAATGTAATGTATTCGTCCAGATGGATTAGGAAGGGTCATGAAAGTTGGTATCAGAGTGGTGGTCTTAGCGAACCAGGGTCTTGCATTAGTGTGTCTAACTGATAGTTATTTAGATGCATTAGTGAGTCTGGACTTCGACCATGTCTGCATGTCAAAAGTTTTGCTTATCATTTCTAGTCAGAAATCATCTGCTTATCATCCTTAGGAAATTATCTGCTTATCATTCTTAGTCTAGACATGTCTTACTGCCTCTATTGCATAGACAGTGTATAGATAAATTTATATCTTAGCGTATTTGTTATTATTACCTTTGTCTGACAGCTTCTGTAGATTCCTCCGTAACTTATGAGATTTTAGTATTATATATGCATATGTAAATTATGTATTGCAGGGTTCTAATCTACATCCTATAATCTATTTCTTATCGAAATTCCTTCTTCTGATCGTACGAGATGAATCCCTCAACCAGTTCGAATTTCTTGGATTCCAACAGCTATTCCGATATGGTGTTTCACCTAAGCTCCGAAAGCAGCGTCACCAGAATGAATTAACCAATCATCCATACCCAATTCATCTAATGGGTTCGTGATCTACTTAATCATTGGAGACAAGAAGAAGGTGATCCCTTCCACCCACCGAATTTCCCTCTTGGTGAAGAACCTGAAGCACTTACTGGTGAACCTATCCGAAACACCATTTTCAGCCTCATTTCCAGGGTAGCTCGTCACGATTATATTCGATCCACAATTCTAAACCTTATTCAACCGCTCGTTCCGACTGACAATCATTCCGGAATAATGGAAGAAGTCCACAAGCTTCGCGCTCGAGTAATTAATTTGGAGAATATGGTGCAAAACTTACCAGCTTCAGCAACAACATCAACACCAGTACCACCAACAACCCAAGTTTCAACATCACATGTCTCAACATCGCAATCTATACCTCGAGCATAATCTTTGTTCTACATCTTGTTCTACATCAGTTATCTTCGTTCTTCATGATGATTATGCAATCTCTAATATTTTAGAGAATATATATTCTTGTTCTAACGGTAAATCAAATGAGTTTAATATCATATTAACTCATTAAATCTATGATTACATCTGAAGAAAATATATATGTAAGTATATTTTCATAAAGATTGTAATTAAAAATTCTTTCGTACAAACTGTTAATGGTGAAAATATTTTAACGGGTAGGTAATACCCGAGGAATATTTAGATTTCACATTAACAAATTACAATGTACATTCTTCGAATCTGATTCAACGGTCATTTACTATCCTACTTATATCCACAGATATACGTATCCGTTTACCGCAGAATAACCATTTTCCTTCAATTTCATATTTGGATTTTGACCCATCAGAATCCAACGAGTGGCATAATGAAGAAAACATTTGACAAAATAAAATTTGTTAGAAACAAACAAATTAACTATGAGGAATTTTGTTAAGAATCCACGCTAACAAAATCCTAGCTAACTGCTCCTAGCTAACTATTAATTCCTTATTACATTTTATTATCGCAATTTATTTATCGCAGTTTATTTATCGCAATTTATATTCTCGCAATTTTATTTATCGTCATTTAATTTCTGTTATTTATTTTACGCACTTTATTTATCGTGATTTAAATACTGTTATTTACGCATTTTAAATATCGGGACACGTATACAATGTTTTGACATATCATATCGACGCATCTATATATATTATTTGGAATAACCATAGACACTCTATATGCAGTAATGATCGAGTTAGCTATACAGGGTTGAGGTTGATTCTCAAATAATATATATAATTTGAGTTGTGATCGAGTCTGAGACATGTACACGGGTCACGATATGTATTAATTAATTCGAATATTATATATTAAACTATATATGAATTATTGGACTGTTAACTGTGGACTATCGACTGAGGACTAATAAATTGGACAATTAAAATGAATTAAAATACTGATTATAACATATGAAACTAAAAAAATCTTCAAGTTTGCCACTTGATCTCATCTTAAACCTCATTTGTATCCTGACGATTACAATTTGCGTTCAAACCTTTCATGATTCTTGAAAACACCTCAATCGAGAGGATGAACCAACCACACTTCATTTACGGAGGGAAAGATCTATGCATATAGTTATGCACCTAAAAACTCTCGAAAACTGAGTAAACGTTTAACGCGTAGTTGTGCTAATTCCTTTAGCGTTATTATTACCGAAAATAACTTTACAATCTCTTTTCAAATTAGCCAATTTTGTCACAGCTCCAACAAGTCAACTCTGACTCTTCGTCCGAAACAACCTCATTAAAACCTTCATATATATGCGTACTCTTTATTGTTACTGGGGAACCTTTTATATTCCACCATATACCATCAGCGTTTAATCATCTAAAAACACAATTCTCCTAAAACCACCTCGGATTGATAACCCAAGATTCAGATATCGTAGCATTAAATGCAAAGGAAACAGAAAAATTGTAGATGGTCTAAACGGACAAAAGTTTGATGATAAAGAAGGGAGTGTTAGGAACGCTCGATAGAAAATTTGGTACTGAAAAACAGATTGAGCAAACCATGAAGAAGACCAAGGCTAAATATCAGGACCATATCATATATTCAAAGAATCTAGGTAATTCTGGATCTGATGAAACCTTCAGCGAATATCTTGCTCCGTACTCATGTTAAAATCTTGCGAAAAATCTTTCTTCATCAACCATCGAACTTAGAAATCCCAAAATATCATCATAAATATCTTCGATATTTCTGAGGATATTTTCATAACTCTTCTTGTCCAAAATTAGTTATCTCTTTGTGCTATCCGTATTACATCATAAAGGAAACCATTTTAGTTTCTAAATTTCTTTAAAATTCGAGTTTAAATTATGAATGATTTCTGGAGTAGTGTTGGAAATTGATGCATGAGTTAGTATAATATAATGACACTTGATCAACGTGATTATATTACAGTAAGTCATGCTGAGTTTCTTATGGGACGTGATGATTCACAGACCATAACGTCATCACATGCCATGTTACATAACTCTTTCATTCTGCTTAACTTCTGAACATATCAAGAAAGCATATTCTTGATAGTTCTATTATCAGTGATCCAGGTAATTTGACAAATCAAATCGTGCGATTACGTTCTTTCTTGTTTAGAACATTAAGTTCATTCGAGGTTTCATACTTACGAATTCTGGACCATTACTCGCTTTACTAAAGGTCAAGAAGAGAATAAAAAGGCAAAGAGCTCCAAAATATAAGAGAAAGTATAAATCCCAATAACAATACGGAGGTTACAAACCGTGAATGTTAATACGAATAGCAATATAAAGACACGGTAGAATTAAGAATAGTATCACCACAAGGTAATAGTAGAAGTAAACATATTTTTCTGGTGGAAGATTGAAAAGAAGGATGACAGAAATGATAATTAGAAAAATATCAAGGATTAGAACGGGATTAAGCATTTTCACAATCTTTTGGGATGTATGAACTAAGAAAGAAAGTATAGGAATGGTGAGAATAATGGAACATAAGAGTTTAATTTATAATGGAAATATCAGACAGAGTAATCGAGGCAGATCACCGTATTTAATTATAGAGATCTTAATTTCCTTACTCGCTGAAGAATCAAATCTTTTAGATTTCGAAGATTTTCATTAAATTCCTTGAATTCCGGAATTCAACCATGACAAGTCAAAAGTTATGATGAAACATGTCTTTCTCATTTCACTATTTAGTAATAGCTTCACTCGTACTCTTCGAGTAATCGAATTATCTTATCCATATTACTCAAAAGTAATAAAACTCTATTTATCAGCTCAAATTCGTCATGAAAACATTCTTAATGATTAGCTATGACGACCACGATCAAATTTCGGGACGAAATTTCTTTAACGGGTAGGTACTGTGACGACCCGGAAATTTCCGACCAAATTTAAACTTAATCTTTATATGATTTATACACGATAAGCAAATTCCGTAATGTTGAGTCTCAAAAATTTTGAACTGTTTACATGGATACAGTTACCCTTTGACCATCTCCGACGATTCACGAAAAGTTATTTGTAAATAAATATGTAAATATATATATATGAATGTATATGAATTCTATACATAAATAATATTATATATTATAAGATTCAATATATATTAATTAGTAAATATGATAAAATTTATAAATTGTGTTATATTAAATAAATTACAAGTTTGAGTATAATTGTTATATTAATGTTATTCACATTATATTCATTATAAATGTTCATATTAATATTTGTATTATTAAAAATTTTATATAAAATATATATATAAATTGTAACATTAATATATTAAAAGTAATTACAAGTTAAGATATAGTTATTAAAAATATTATTATTAATTTCATCATGATTAAAAATAAATATTAATACTAATATCAGTATTATTAATATTACTAAATAACATATAGATATAAAGTTGATACATTTAAATTATTATAATATTACTAATATTATTGTTATCATTAATAATATCACTATTATTATAATTAATAGAAAATTTTTAATTAGTATTATGATTGTTATTTTATAATTATCATTATTATCATAAATAATACAAATAGTATTATTATTATCATGAATAAAATTAATATTATCAGTTTTATAATTAATATCATATATTAATATTATAAATACTATAAAAATAATTATTATTAGTATTATTATTATAATCATCATTTATAATATTATTATTATCAATTTCATTAAAATTCTTATTATTATGACTTATATTTATTACTTTTATTATTAATCTTATTATTATTATTATTATTAGATTACTATTAATATAATTATATTTATTAAATATTAATAATTAACAATAATTATAAAAAAAGAAGATCATACGTACGAATTGGGATCTGAATCTGTTTCACGTTCCAATCCAACTATTTTTGATTTTGTTTTTGTCTTCAAGATTCGTTTTACAATCGTACAATCAATTGAAAATAAGAGATTTGCTTGATAATTTTATTCTCTGATGGAATTTTCTGACTTTAATTTGTTTTACGTCCAAATCAATTCTCAATTCAAACAAAAATTGATCACATCACATGTACTAACTCCAATTATTTGATTGCCATTTATATGTAACGATATCCACCTCTGCAAGTTGGAAAACGAAAACAAAAAATTTAGAATATAAAGAAGTCGACCTCTGTTCGTTGTCACTTTCTCAAATACTTCAAATTCGAATTCCATTTGAAAATCCTTAAATGTAGTGTTGTTATGAATCTTCAATTTAAACTTTCTGTAAATTTACAGCTTTCAATTTCTAGTAACGAATCCAAATTTATGAAGTCAAAGTGTTTGAAATAAAAGTTAACCGAATTGTTCTTGAGGTAATTCGAACTTGTTTTGGTATTTTATGTTAAATTGATGGTTGAGAAAGTTTCTAGGTGTGATTTTAAACATAATTCGTATTGTAACTTTTGTCTAAAACGTTCAAAAAAAATTCGAGTTTGATATTTGAGTTATATATTTTTTTTTGTGTTCTTCACGAACAGCTAATTCTGTTCTTTTTCTTTATTTATTTTTTGTTGTTTTGCATCTGTTAAATTAAAATTACAATTACACATTAATTATGTTTCAAGTTCAATATTAACTCAAATGAAATTAATTAAATTGATTGTTGTATCTGGTCGTTCAAAGTGTTGAAGAGGAAGAACATAGAACAGAGGTATTCAGGTTAAATATAAATGGGTTCTGTAATATTTCGGATAAAGGGCAACAGCCCAGATAGTTTGATGAGTGTGTCGTGTTCGAGAGGTCTTGGGTTCGAGTCCTGTTTGGTGTATTTCTTTTTAAGGTATACCTTTTCTTCTCATTTCCATTATTATTATTATTATTATTATTATTATTATTATTATTATTATTATTATTATTATTATTATTATTATTATTATTATTATTATTATTATTATTATTATTATTATTATTATTATTGTTATTATTAATTATTGATAGTATTACTTGTATTATAACTATCATTTTATTATAATTACTAACATAAGATTTAGTTATCAATTATTATTATTATCATTACAATTATGATTTTTATGATTATTATTGTTATTACAAATATTGTATCATTAATAGTATTATTATTAATTAGTATTATTATTAATATCATCATTAGTAATAAGATTTTTATTATTATTATTATTATTATTATTATTATTATTATTATTATTATTATTAAGTATTAAGTAGTATTACCAAAATTATTATTTTCATTATTATTGGTATTATTACTAGTATTATTGTTATTAAACTTATTATCATTATTCTCATTAGCAGTAAAATGAATATTTTCATGATTTTTATTAATATAAGTATTACTATTATTATTATGACTAGGATTACAAGTTAATGTTATAGAAGCTTTAGTTATTAGTTTAGAAATTTAATATGAAGATTTTAGTTATGATTAACATAAGTATTGTTATTAATTTTATCATGAGTTATGAAATTGCTATAATAATTATTATTATTATGTATTGTGTTACTATAAAAATTACTAATTTCACTATCATTTGTAATAAACTTTTCATTTTATAAAAATTACTGTTATTATCAGTATTATAAGATGTATGATTAAAACTAACATTAATATTATTATTAATAGAATCATTAATATTATTATCACTATTAGTATTTTATTCACTACTAATATTATTTTGGTATTATTATAATTACTAAATTAATAAACAAATGAAAAATATATAAAATACTTAATACATATAACGCAGCAAAATTTATTTTTTTATATATAAAAATGAATATATATTAATAACGAAATATATAACTGTATAAATATTAACCATTATGAATATACACACAAATTAAACATACATAATATATAAATTAAAGATATAATAAATAAATTTGTTCAGTTACGATGATATGTTTTAATATATATATACAAATGATATAGGTTCGTGAATCCGAGGCCAACCCTGCATTGTTCAATATTGTCATATGTATTTTTACTACAAAATACATTAGGTGAGTTTCATTTACTCCCTTTTTAAATGCTTTTGAAATATATATTTTTGGGACTGAGAATACATGTGATGCTTTTATAAATGTTTTACGAAATAGACACAAGTAATCGAAACTCATTATATGGTTGAATGATCGAAGCTGAATATGTCCCTTTTGCTTGGTAACCTAAGAATTGGTAAACCGATCTACTAATTGACGCGAATCCTAAAGATAGATCTATTGGGCCTAACGAACCCCATCCGTTGTAGCGGATGCTTTAGTACTTCGTTGTTGTTTTATCATGTCCGATGGATTTCCCGGAATGATAGGGGATATTCTTATATGCATCTTGTTAATGTCGGTTACCAGGTGTTCAATCCATATGAATGATTTTTGTCTCTATGCAAGGGACGTATATTTATGAGAACTGAAAATGAAATTCTTGTGGTCTATTAAAATGATGAAAATGAATGATTATGATAAACTAATGAACTCACCAACCTTTTGGTTGACACTTTAAAGCATGTTTATTCTCAGGTATGAATGAAATCTTCCGCTGTGCATTTGCTCATTTTAGAGATATTACTTGGAGTCATTCATGACATATTTCAAAAGACGTTGCATTCGAGTCGTTGAGTTCATCAAGAATATTGTTAAGTCAATTATAGTTGGATATATTATGAAATGGTATGCATGCCTGTCAACTGTCGATGAAATGAAAGTTTGTCTTTTAAAAACGAATGCAATGTTTGTAAAATGTATCATATAGAGGTCAAGTACCTCGCGATGTAACCAAATGTAATGTATTCGTCCAGATGGATTAGGATGGGTCATGAAAAGAATAGTGCGTGATTTACAAACGATACTTGTTACACAAGCAGCACTAGCAGTACCACCGGCATCATGAACAGTATTACCGGAACCAGCAATGCCTACAACACCCCAAATTCCGTAAACTCTATAACCACCTCAGATATCGACACCAACATCATGCATCAACAAATAACGAAGTATTGATTCATAAGTTCAATTACATTGAAGAAATACTCCGTAAAAGTTACGTAATTTCTAAAGTTTTAGGGATTATTCAATTCTAGTTTCAACCGTAAATCAAATGAGTTTAATTTAATATTAACTCATTAAATCTATGTTACATCTGAAGAAAATATACACATATATATATTTTCATAAAGACTGTAATAAAATTCTTTTGTACAAAATATTAATTGTGAAATTTTTTTTTTTAACAGGTAAGTAATACCCGAGAGATATATAAATTCACAATTAATATGTTACATTCTTCGAATCTGATTCAACAATCACCAACTATACTCACTACTTTCACAACAATATACATTCTTTTATAGAAATCAAAACAACTATCCTCATCCAAATTTGATTTCGTATTCTGATTTTTGACAAATCAAAATCCAAGTCAAGATTTAACAGAAGACATCACTCTTAGATTCTTACATCTTTCAAATCTATACTTTGACTTCAAAACTGTGCTAAAACATCGTTTCTATTCATAGAACCCCAAAAAAAAAAAATACTCATATCATTCAAAATTCTAGAACATCATAGGTATATTAACGATTACAAAATGTGTTCAAACCCTTCGAAATGCCTGAAGACACTTTAAATAATGAACAATAGAGATGATGATCCAACCACATGTTTCCCACAGTCTTGCACCTGAAAAACTCTCGAAACCAAAGTCAAAATTTAATGCGTATCCGCGTCAGATCCTTTGGCATTTATTAGCAAAAATAACTTTGCGATCCCTTTTCAAAGTAGCAAATTCTGCCACAGCTTCAGCAAGTCAACTTCGATTTTTCTTCCGGAATAGCCTTATTATAACCCATATATATACGATTATCTTTTTGTTACCGGAGAACCTTTTATATTCCACCACGTTATCAGCAGATGTACCAGCAACTTCATTACTCTTTGACTGAAGTCTCTCCGAAAAATATCTATATTTATTCATTAAAAACCCTAGTATATACTCATCCGCATCTTGTAACGAGAATTGCTATACCAATTACTGGGAATCAGCAATCAGTATTTTGAAGCTCGCAGCAATTCTACGTCAACAGTTATACATATACATATAACGTCTATCTCCAAGACTCACATACTTCGAATGTGAAGTTTTTGAAAAACACCCTAAACTGCGAACTAGTTCTCGAAATTTTGAAAAATGCTGATGAAGCAGCAAAAACTATAAACGACCTTAACAGTCAAAAGTTTGATGATAAAGGATAGTGTGTTAGCAAAGCTCAAAAAAAGAGAAGGTTTGGAACTGGAAAACGGATTGAGCAAACCATGAAGGAGGCTGTGGATAAATCACAAAGACTAAACCTGCCTTCAAAGAATCGAAATGATTCAATATCTGCTGAAGTTATTATCGAATACCTTGCTCATGACTCTAAATCTTTACAAACAAATCTTCATCATCATCCATCGATGTTAGAAATTTCAAGATATCATCGTATCTTTCATTATAAATATCCTCGATATTTCTGAAGATATCTTCATAACTATTCTCATCTGAAATCAATTATCTCTTCGCGCTATCTGTATTACATCAGAAAGGAAACTATTTTAGTTTCTAAATTCTAAAAAATTCGAACTTAAAATATGAATGTTATTGAAGTAGTGTTGGGAACTGAAGCATGAGTTAGTATAATATAATGACACTTGATCAACATGATTATATTACAATAAGTCATGCTGAGTATCTAATGGAACTTGATGATTCACAGACCATAAGATCATCAGGTGCCATGTTACACTACTATGTTCATTTCGAAATTCATAGACCATAAGATCATAAGTCATGCTGAGTATCTAATGGAACTTGATGATTCACAGACCATAAGATCATCAGGTGCCATGTTACAATAAGTCATGCTGAGTATCTAATGGAACTTGATGATTCGGTCTTTTTCGGATATTCTGGTAATTTGACAAATCAAGACCGTAATATTACAATTTCTTTCTTAGAACATTAACTATGTTCATTTCGAAATTCATACTTACAAATTCTGGACCATTACTTACTTTATTTAAAGTCGGGGAGAGAAAACAAAAGCATGGAGTTCTGAAATATAAGGGATAATATAAAGCCCGATAACAACACATAGATTACAAACCATATATATCAATGTTTATCGCAACATAAAGACACGGGAGAATTAAAAACACTATAACCCCAAGGGCGAAGTAGAAGTAAACAGATTCTTCCGGTGGAAGTTGAAAAAGGAGAATGATTATCGCGATAGCCAGGATAAGGACAAGGATCAGAACTGGATTAAGCATTTTCACAATCCTTTGAATTTGAGGAATTGAGTATAGGAGTGGTAAAAGTAATGGAACGGAAGAAGTTAAATTTATAGTAAAATATCTGATAAAGAAATCAAGGCAGATTTCCGCATTTAATTAAAGAGGATCCTAATTTCCTTAATTACTGGAGAAACACATCTTATTACAAAGATTTCCTCTAAATTCCTTGAATTCCAGAAATTAACCGTGACTACGTCACCGGTTAAGACGAATTTACATTTACTCATTTCACTCTTTTGTGATAGCTTCATTCGTACTCTTCGAATAATCGAATTTTTTTTCCTTATTACTCAATGGTAATAAAACTCTATTTATCAGCTCATATGAGTCATGAAAACATACTTATTGTCAGCCATGACCATCCCAATCAAATTTCGGGACGAAATTTCTTTAACGGGTAGGTACTGTGACGACCCAAAAATTTCTAACTAAATTTAAACTTAATCTTAATATGATTTCGACACGATAATCAAAGTCTGTAAATTTGAATCTCAAAATTTTTGAACCGTTTCAATGTATTCGTTTGACCTTTGACCATTTTTGACCATTCACGAACGTCTGTTTATAAATAGATATGTATATATAATAATTTTAAATTAATATAAGGATTTTAAAATTTACATTGGTCCATAATTAAGTTATGTAAATTTTAAGCTTGCTAAATATATATTTAAATATTTCAAGTTGAGTTTTAATACTCTGTACATCTTACTTGGAATTGAGCGCTAAAAACAGATCAACTTTTTATGACTAGTTTTACATAGTTAAAGACCAAAAAGAATACAATGTAAATAGATGGGATTTTTATAAAGAATTCCTATCCGTAACTGATTAAGGAGGAAAATCGTCAGTTGAATGAATACAAATGGGTGACAACTTGTAATTTATCTTCCTCATGTGTCAATTATAAATATTTATATATAGGTGATATAAGTATGAATATTATTACTCCTACTTGCTTTCTGACGTGCCCCACAATAAAACCCATCAACTTCTTGCTCAAAACCATTGAACCTTTACTGTTTTCTAGATCAATCGATCACCAATACAACTAGTTGTGTGATTGTTTTTTATTTCTATTTCAATTTAAAAACATGACTACTATATATATTTTATTCTATTTTTATTATATTGTAAGTGGGGTATAGGAATTGGTTGTATAATCCTGAATTCCCAACACTAGCACATGAACATATCTACTTCTCTATTTACTATACGCATGATTAACTTCTTCAAAAACCACTCAAATCATTATCCACTTTCAACCTCTCACTATCCTACTTTTGTTTTTGTTGACTTCAAAACAACCACTCACATAAACACATATAAGTTTCAGTTATTTTCAAGACCCCAACTATTATTTTCTCTGTGTCCTACTATAACCTTTATGTCATTTGATTGCTTGATACTATTTGAAGATCAACAAACAAACAAAACCCACGTGAATTGTTGCCTTGTTATTCGACTTCTACTTTACTGCTCATACTTAACCAACTAAACTCCATTATATATATATATATATATATATATATATATATATATATATATATATATATATATATATATATATATATATATATATATATATATATATATATATATATATGCTATATCAACGAAGTCCACACCATCATATATCTATCATCTTGCTTAATTTCATCATCAAATATGGCACCACTTATTGCTACTTCGATTGCTATCCCACAACAAATCACCATAACCATTAAACCTAGCTAACTTACTGTTATGTGATGAAACCCATCACCCACCCATCATCAGTTACCACCACAACCATCCACCGCCACCCTATCACCACCATCTTCACCCTTGAATCGAACCACCATAACCATCTCCTCTCTCTCTCTTAAGCTTGATCGGGAAGAACCACCACTCTCACCATTCTTGATTGCAAACGTTTTTCTGTCTATAACCGAAGACCTCACAATACTTTTACGACTGCTATTACTTCTCCTTTTTCAAACGAAATCCCAAACAACCACTCGACCACCTTCGTCCACCACCTCCACCTTAAACCACCTTCATTTAAACACCCACCATCGTGATGTTTTACCATTTTTGTTTCAATTTTCAAACTGCACCCACCACCAAGAACATCATCGACTACCTTCTGTTACTTGTACATCAACAAAGAACAACCCAAAACATCATCGGTTACTACCATTGAACCAGGCTGTTGCCACTGTTTCCTTTCTGTTTGCAGCTGTTCATCATCGCCACCACTACAACCATCGAAGCTAAATTGCTGCAACTACCTTTCTGTTTGAAACCATCACCGGAGTCATCACCACCTCTCTCACTCTTTTCTATCTTTTCTCTCTCATCTGTAACTCGTTACTGTTATGTTGTTTTTTTTTCTAATTCAACCTAACCAAACTACCTTCCAGCCGCCCGCTGCTGTTTAAATAACGAAGATGATGTATAACAGCGATGATATGATCCAGATGATGATGAGGTGATGATACAAGTAAAGATGATGAAGATAATAACGAATAGGTTAATGATGATTATGGTGATAGTGATGATTAATGAAGGTGATAAAGATGATGTTGATCGTGATATGGAAAGGACGATTATGATTATGTTTAAGATGATAATTACGGATTAAGATAATGATGATGATGATGCCGTATGTTATGTAGATGATGATGATATGGCAACTGAGATGATGATATTTGTATTTCTGTTACCACACGAAACCCTCACCCAATTAACCTTCTAACAAATTATTTACACATGTTAGTGGACTAGTTTTTTAGATTTCAAAATGTTGGCCGAGTATTTAATTGAATATGGGCTGAGATTCCATTTGATAGTTGGGCCATGTATCATGTTTGAAATTGGGCCGTGATCATTGTTATGATGATTGGGCTTGGTGTTTTGTTCCTTGGGTTTTAAGTGGGCTACGATAGTAATGGGTTAAATAAATCAAAGTCAAGTATTAATCAGAAAAACATAACTGGAGCCATGGTTATGGGGTGTTATGAGTGAGCGGGAGGTCACGGGTTCGAGCCCGGTCTCTGCCATTTTTTTTTTGGGAAAGCTCTTTGAGGTAGTTTTTCTTATTATTATTATTATTATTATTATTATTATTATTATTATTATTATTATTATTATTATTATTATTATTATTATTATTATTATTATTATTATTATTACTACTACTACTACTACTACTACTAGTAGTAGTATTATTATTATTATTATTAAAATTATTATCATTATTATCATTAGTAGTAAAATTATTATTGTAGTTATTATTATTATCAGTATTATTATTATTATTATTATCATTATTACTAAAAGTATTATTATTTTTAAATTTATCATTTTTATTAAAATTTGTATTATTTTTATCATTATTATTATTAGTATTATTAATATATTAAATAAAGATTTTCTATATAAAGATATATTAATGACATAAGACTTAACTACATTAATATCAATATTACATATTAAATAATATTTTAATGAGTAATTAATATATTAAAACTTAATGTGATAAGTATTAGTTATATAAAATATATAGATTAAGTATAAATTTATCTATATAACATATAATACAACAAGTATATTATTAATAATAATAATAATATATATAAACTTGTTCGATTACTATTTTGTGTTAATATATATACTTGATATAGGTTCGTGAATCTGAGGCCAATCCTGCACTTGTTCAGTGTCGTCGTATGCATATTTTTACTACAAAATATCGTATTGTGAGTTTCATTACTCCCTTTTTAAATGCTTTTGCAATATATATTTTTGGGACTGAGAATACATGCGCTGCTTTTATAAATGTTTTACGAAATAGACACAAGTAATCGAAACTATATTATATGGTTGAATGGATCGAAGTCGAATATGCCCCTTTTAGCCTGGTAATGTAAGAATTAGGGAACCGAGTTCCTAATTGACGTGAATTCAAAAGATAGATCTATTGGGCCTAACAAACCCCATCCGGGTTACGGATGCTTTAGTACTTTGATTTTATCATGTCCGATGAGAGTCCCGGAATGATGGGGATATTCTAGATGCATTTTTGTTAATGTCGATTACCAGGTGTTCACCATATGAATGAATTTTTAATTCGCGGGTTACGCGTATTATTTTGTACTCGGGTTACGTGTACAATTAAATATCTGGAAATCTTGTGGTCTATTTAAATATTGAAATGATTGTTATGATAAACCTATGAACTCACCAACCTTTTGGTTGACACTTTAAAGCATGTTTATTCTCAGGTATGAAAGAAATCTTTCGCTGTGCATTTGCTCATTTTAAGGATATTACGTGGAGTCGTTCATGGCATATTTAGGACAATACCTCGCAATGGGACCAAATGTTGATGACTTCGTCCAGATGGATTAGGACGGGGTATGACAACCGTTAAGTCACATGCATTAACTATATTATTTATATATTAATATAAAAAAATTAGGTTTGACAAAATGAGCAAGAGAAACAAAGACACGAAAATTACCTACCCAAATCGAATTGGACTCCTCTCCCAAATTACGATCTAAAGCAAACGAATGAAAGCAAACCTATTTTGCAACTTTGAAAGTTTCCTTGGAATGTATACATCTGAAATAATACCGTAACTTTGAATACAAATCTCGTAAATCGGACGTGGAAAAATGATGTGAGAAGTTTGTGATATAGAATTCAGAAGGTGATTTGATTCTGGTTGAATGATCGAAATTGGCTGCCATCTGATTCGCCTATTTTACATCCCTATTATCGAAGAAAATAGTTAAACCAATTGTATTTAAGCCTTTGTTAACATAAACAAAGACATAATATAAGTTATTCAAATTATCATTAACATTTAACTGAAATTGATACATGCTAACACTACACAACAACAACAAGAGTAGGGAAAGCCCCCCCCCCCCCCTCCCCCCCCCCTCCTCTCTGTATTCGACGAATAAAGAGATTCCTTTCAAGAGGACCTCCGACCCAAAAAGTAGGAGAAAATAAAATAAAACAAATAAAAATAAGAATAGAAATAAATGAAGTAAATAATTTAAATAAAATAAAATAAATAAATAAATACAAAGAATATAATAAATACATACATGATAAAAAGTAATAAAAAAGAGACGCCATGAAAATGGTAGAATCAAATTTCCATGAGTTTTAAATCAAGTCTGGAGTTCAATTTAGCCTCTAAGCGGCAGTCAAGTCGCCAATAAATCGACGTTTGCTGTTGCCTCATTTAATAGGGTCGTATACATCTATAAAAAAAATAAAAATAATTAAATAAATAAATACTAGAAAACTTAAAAAATATATATAAATATATATAATAAATAAATGAATAAAATAAAAATAAATTATATATATATATATATATATATATATATATATATATATATATATATATATATATATAGTGAAATGATCCAGAGAGAACTAAGGATGAGAGAAAACCTAAAGAACTTACATACTAATGTACATTCACCTACCATATGCACCTATTCTTTAAAAAAATTAAAAAAAAAATTTTCAAATTTTCGGAAAAAAATAGATTAAATTTTTTTTTAATTTTTTTAAAAAAATCCACGTCATCACCAACTGACTGCCACGCAGCACAGACTGGCTGCCACGTCAGCATAGACTGTCACGTTTCAGTCTGCGTGGCACAGACTGAGTCATATGTTAGTCTGCGATGACGTGGCAGTCAGTCTGCGCTTACATGGCAGTCAGTCTGCGCTGACGTGGTAGTCAGTTTGTGCTGATGCGGATTTTAAAAAAAAAAATTTCAAAAAAAAAAAAAATTTCATAGAAAGTTTTCGAAATTTTTTTTTCCCAATTTTTTTTAAATTTTTTTTTTTAAAGAGTAGATGCATATCATAGGTGAACATGCATTAATATGTGAGTTTTTTAGGTTCTCTCCCTACCTAAGTTCTTCATGGATCCTCACCCTATATATATATATATATATATATATATATATATATATATATATATATATATATATATATATATATATATATATATATATATATATATATGGAAACTTACCTTGGACTACCATGCGGAGCTTAGGACATCAAGAAATGCTACACTAAAAGAACAATAAACATATATGGCCACATACCAACAACCAGAAACACACCTAGACATACATATCTACAAACATAAACCTACATACGTACATACGTACGTACATACATACATACATGCATGCATAAATCCGTACTTATACAATACATAAAAGATACATACATACATACATACACACATTCACGCATACATACATACATACACACTAACATACCTACATTCATAAACCTACAAAAAAAACATAGAAACAAACATAAGCATACTTCCATACGCATACATACATACATACATACATACATACATACATACATACATACATACATACATACATACATACATACATACATACATACATACATACATACATACATACATACATACATACATACATACATACATACATACATACATACATACATACATACATACATACATACAAAAGATAGTTACAAACATCCATAAACACAATGCATACATATATGCACACATAAAAACAACCATAAACATACATACCCAAGAACTATAATACCTAAGCATGCATGCAACCATACCCTAATCCCGAAACATGCGTACATACATCCACAAACCTCCATACATACACAAACAAACATGCACACACAATATACCCAATACCAAGATGGGGTCCTGTTAAAAGCAAAGTGCGAATATACACCATACATGCAGATACATACATACATAAACATGCATACGTAGATCATTATAAAAGAAGACACATACACACATTCACCCATACCCACATACCCACAAGCACACATACATATCAAAGCCTACTCATATTTTCTAATTCTTGCTCTCCACGCATTCTGTGATGACCCGTCCAAATCCATTTGGACGAATACATCATTAATTGATTTCATAGTGAGGTTTTGACCTCTATATGATACGTTTTATAAACATTGCATTCTTTTGAAAAGGCACACCATAAATGAATATCTAATTCCAAGGTATTTGACATCTGATGATTTCTACATATAGACAATCACCGTAAATAATAGTTTACAATACTACATCTGTTGACAATGCAGTCAAAATAAGATACATGGTGATGATTTTGTGAATGCAAAGTTTTCTCGAATAAAGCATGTATGACTCCATGCACATAGCTTGTATAATGTATAAGCAAATAGCGGAAGACTTCTAGGAACCTGAGAATAAACATGCTTAAAAGTGTCAACACAAAGGTTGGTGAGTTCATAGTTTTAATGTTGCGCATAATCTGTATATAAAGGTGGATCACAAGATTTTAGTTGTTTCATCCAGAAACGTTTATCAAAATATTCTACGAAATTGAGCACCTTGGTAACCAAACTTAACATATATATAATAAGTACCCCTGTTTTAACATACATGCAACCAACATGTACAATACACGCAAACCAACGTGTACTAAACTCAAATAGCATACGTCTATTTTATAGTTTAGGCTAGGGTTTCTATACCTAGAACAGACGGGGATGTCAAGCCCTATGGATCTATATACAACTATTCGCGTCTACCAGTTCTTATAACCGGCAGTTACTAGTTACCAAAGCTAAGGGATTTTCGGTTCAAACTCGGTGTAGAATTTAGTATGTACTTGTATCCATTGCGTTTAAAATAAAGTGCATGTATTCTCAGCCTAAAAATATAGATTGCAAAAGCAATTAAAAAGGGAACAAATGAAACTCACCTTAGCAGCACATAAGGTCATTCACCGAAATATGACCGAAACTTGGAATGCAAAATAACCGTAGATCTCAACCTAGAGAACATATGTTGGTCAATACATGTCTAACAAGCTAGGTCAGGTCATAGTGTATCACAATCCTAATGCTCGAGACCGACATGCAAAAGTTAACAAAAGTCATTTCAAAAGTCAACCTGACCCAATATGATCTTTAAATCTATACATGTTTATTAACATAGTATAAGTCTTGATAATTGAATGAATTTATAGTTTATCAAACTCAAAATATTACTTATTTCAGGAGTTATATTATATTTGAATTATCATGGCAATCGAAAATATTTTATTATTTCACATAGTTTTTCCAATACTTGTAGAATCAGATTATAGTGTTTATAAAGCTTTAAAACATGATAAAACGGTCAATTTTGACAATTGTTCAACAAAACGAGACGTGCCTTATATAGAAATTCATTTATTCGATTAGTAATATCTAAAAATCCAATTTATCAATCTCATAGACAAGTTGTTTAAATATTAGTTTACAGTTTCAAACACAATTTCAATTAACGTCAAACATAATTCAGTTGACCATATCTTTTAATCCGTTCATCGAAATCACGCGATTTCTAAGTGAAAAGTTATTGATTTTTCGATAGCTTTCCAACGACATGCATATCATATACTTTATATCAGTAGCATATGTATCAAATTCGTGATTCATCATAAACTATCTAACGATAAAATTAAAGCATACAAGCATGTATAAACATATATACTCGAGCACTAGACCTGGATACACTATTAATGTATAAAAGTTAAGATATGAATGCTCACGTATCAATATTGTGATTCAATATTGTAGGAAAGTACGTAGACGCAACGGAGATGATAAACACTAGGTTTGACTTGCGAACAATACCCATGAACATTACCCATAACCTCTATAGCTATAACTCATAGTTTCCTTAGCTTTGACTCATTTGAAAACTCGGTTTGAAATCATTTGAGCAGTACTTCGTCGTAGTATTTTATGTATAATACTAATAATAATAATATTAATACTACTGATAATAATAATAAGATTAATAATAATATTAATCTTAATAATAATAATAATAATAATAATAATAATAATAATTTAAATATAAATATAATACAGAGTAATTTAGGTGTGTGTGTGTGTGTCGAAGCAGAAATGTGCGAGCTTTATAGATGTTTGCTGAGATTGATCCCCATGCGATCGCATGGGTTTCATGCTCATTTGCCATGCGATCGCATGGCCAGCTGGTACGCACCCAATATGTTTTGTTTTCTTGTTTGTCGACATATTATTCTATGCAGCAAATAGTGTACTGTAACAAATAGTGTTTACTGTAGCAATAGTGTGTTACTGTAGCAAATAGTATTTAATGTAGCAATCCGTTTTTACTGTAGCAAATAGTGTTTTACTGTAGCAAAGTTGTTGTTACTGTAGCCAATAGTGTTTTACTGTAGCAAAGTCATTTTTACTGTAGCAAATAGTATTTTACTGTAACAAATAGCGTTTTACTGTATCAAATAGTGTTTTACTTGTTCATCTTAAACGTTTTAGTTAACTTATCTAAATATCAATCGAATCAATAAACGAATGTACTATCGTTTACTAAATAAATTGAAATTATATATATGTATATATCTTTATTTAATATACATAAATCAGTTTTTAAATACGCATTGCAAGTTATTTATGAATACTTAATATTCCAACTTATTGTATGTATATATATATATATATATATATATATATATATATATATATATATATATATATATATATATATATATATATCTGTTTAAAAATAGATGTTCGTGAAATGTCGGTCAATAGTCAAATGTTAACTGAATATATAACATTAGTTCAAAAATTTTGAGAATCGATATTACAGACTTTGCTTATCGTGTCGGAAACATATAAAGATTAAGTTTAAATTTGATCGAAAATTTTCGGGTCGTCACACATTCCTATCAGAAGTCATGTCCTCGGTCAATAAAACAACTTGTTACATATAAACATGATAAGACAAATTATCTAACTAACTTTATCTGTAACAACCCAAACAACTTGGTTTATAACAACCCTAACAGCTTGCTCGAGCATTGACTTTGCTGGTTATATCGTTAGATATTCATGATACACATATATATGATGCAAGATCTTAAAATAACTCATCAACTTCAATCAATTACTTTAGTTTTAAAGGTAAGTAATATTGTTGAGCGCCTCATTAAGATCCCTATAATCCGCCATTTGTAGCAAAATCTTATCATCCGGATTCAACGCATTCACCTTTTTCCTTGGTACCCAGCCGCCTCGGTATATGATGAAAATAACAACTCGGACAGCCACCATTTCTCCACTGTCTATCATATTTGTCCTCTTTAGTGATTTCAGTTTCATCAAATTGTAAGTATACACGGTATAATTTCAAGTATTTCATCCTTAAGCTTAAAGTTAAAAAATTATATATACATCGTTGATCGACACCGTTAAGTCACATGCATTAATTATATTATATTATTTATATATTATTATAAAAGAATTTATTAACGACAACCCTTCCAACTCTCGTAACGCATACAATGTTTACATTGTTTAAGCTAATCCTTGCTATTGTCTTCATTAAACAATATAATTACATCGTTTAGCATGCTACTATCTTCAGTTGTCACAACTTTCCTCTTTCTCTTATATTTTCCAAACTTAAATACTTTCTAAATAGATATATATGAATAAAAGGTATATATATGTGTGTACGCGTGTGAGTGATCAAAAACATATAATTAAAGTTGTAGGCCACGTATATATTGCATGATCCGTTCATTTTCAACCACTTGAACTACTGCTGCTACAGCTCTGATCTGAGAACCCTAATAATTCTTCCAAGTAGTCTCTTCCTAAATCCTCCAATACGACAACGTTTTCAACCTTCATCTCTTTTTTATTATTCTTCTTCATCGACAATTTCCTCTTGATCTTGTATTTATTCTTTAATGCCAAAATTGGCGAACTACCTTCCTCATACTTATAATCCATCTCCTTTAATGACTCATACGCAACATTTGCCGAGAAATTAAGGACCGCACTCGAACCACGGACAGCAAACGCGGCTTGATCGTACGCTAAAGCTGCCTCTTTAGCAGTATCAAATGTTCCTAACCAAACCCTAACTCCGTTTCGTGTGGAGTCTCGTATTTCGGCTGCGTACTTACCCCATGGTCGTCTTCTAACCCCTCTGTAACTGCATTCATTTTCGGTCCCAAAACAAACTTCTTGATCATCTTTTACAACATGGTGTGTTTGACGCGGAGACTGGTGGTGGCCCACCGTGTCAGAAATGATACCGAGAAGAAGCATCTCTTGCGAATCGTTGTCGTTAAATGGTAAGTGTTGATTATATAAGAATGGATTGTTATACAAGAAATCAGAAGATGATGTTTCAGGTGAGAAGTGGTGGAAAAAAGAGGGATCCATGTTTTTAGGAGTTGAATATGTTTTTTTTTTTTTTTTTTAAATTATGTGTTTGTTATTGTAATATTTGGATATTGGATATGACGTTTAAAGGTGTTGGTATATAAAGAGAAAAATTAATAAAATGAGGCATGTACGGGTCGTTATACGTTGTGGGCCCAACAAAGGGAGGGTTAAACATTTTTTGTTTTTAGTGGCGGCTGGTCAACAAATTAAGATCAGACTAAAGGTGACGTCATAATATATAAGCATTTGTAGAAAATATTCAACCCCTGACCGCCGTTAAAAAGATCAATAATAGAGATATATTTTGTAAAAGTATATACAGTAAAGAACTTCAATGCTTCCCGAGTCAGATATAAGTAAGTCCAAGTTCTACCTTTTTATCAGGATATTCCCTTTTTTTATTGATTCAGTATTTTTCAACATTTTATTATTTTATTATAATCAAAAGATCTTTGACTACGTATTAAATCCATTATTCTGAGTTTGTATTATATTTATATTTATATTTATTTATTAGTTATTCATCATCCACCACCCATGTACTACTTTTCAACTATTTTGTAGTTTTATACTGTATTATCTATTATCTGTGGATTCAATAATTAAATTATGTCGGTAATATGTAGTCTATCTTATTTGTAAATAGTATAATATGTTTGTATGTGTGGGTGTTTTCACTTTCGGTAATGTGGAGTGTGGTTGTGTACGAGATCAAATAGGCCAACTTGGTTTTTAAAATTGTTCATGATTAAGACCGATGAATTAATACACAATAATGATGACTTTGAAATTTCTTGTATTTGGTTTTTTGACTTTTGAAATGCTAACTAGCTTGACCATATACTCCGTATATAAATAATTAGACTAATATTGTGTTTGCAGCTTAATTTTGCAACTAGAATCACAGCTAATTACTATCGCTAGCTAGTAATTATCCAACTAATTCGGATGTCGTGTTGTGTAAAATTGCACATATGTGGATATTCATTTACTTCGAAATAACCTCACCGAACATATTTGTAATTCAAAAAAATGTTTTAATTCGTAATTTAATCTTTACTACTATATCTTTTAAGTTTATTTTGTATTTTTGATGTAAACTTTTTTTTATTAATAAATGTAAATGCATATATGTTTTTTAATGTGACTAAAAAAAATTTAGTTAAAAAAGTTAAAAAATTAATTGAATTAATTATTCCTGTAATTGGTCCTCAACCAGTTTCAGTTTTTAAGTTTAATTGGCAATTTAGAATTCCAGTACTTGATCGATATTGTGATAGTGAATACTCCAAGGCTTCCCTCAACTTGCAAGTATATACATGTCAAATTTGTCAATAACCCAACATTCATTTATGAATGCAATGAGTTGTCTATTATTTAAAATTTTTAATTAATATTTCCGGTCCAAAAATAATTCATCTTTTGCAAACGTGGTGCATGAACCAAGTTCTAAAAACAAAAAATATAAATTAACTAACCTTAAATAACATCTAATGGCTATAAATTGTTGATTACTCGTAATAAATATACTATTGATGGAAAGTTGAATGACAGTTTTATAAGTACACTCATCAAAGTTATTAAGTTTGATAAAGTTGAAGGTAAATTAGACATTCGTCTAAGCAAAAGAAGATTAGTGGAGTTGCGAGGAAGACTGAGATGTTTATTGATAGCACCAAAGAAGTTTCCATCTCCTCCGATCCGGTACTTTGTAACTCAATTTTGCTTCTTGCTTTCTAGCCAGTTTCTATGCTTGTTGTGGTAGTATTTAGTTATGTTTGTGTTTTCTTAGATAGTCTAGCTTGCTCCTGTTTGAATCGTTAAGGTTGGATGTGATCCTCTCGCTTTGTCTTGTTAGGTTGAGTTTAGTGTTTCTGTTTCTTTTGTAACTGTTGTAAGTCCTTTTTATTTTTTATGAAAGGTTAAGTTTCTCCATTAATGATATAATTATCTCATCTATTGCCAAAACAAAAAAGTACACTAATATGCCATTTTCTATTGTTGATAATAAGGGGTAAATAGGTGATTTCAATTGATCATTGTTTTAATATACGCTAATTTTGTGAAATTATTTGTCAAGGTCAGTGGTTCGGCTGGTTCCCCGTTATCCAATCCTTCTAAGTATTTCGCCTTAAAAAATGGGATTGTGAGTCGGTGAAGATATGATCCTTATATTTTACATTTTTAACAGTATAAACTATGTGAACGACCCGTTGCGCATTACCACGGGTCCTCCAATTCTTTGTCATGATAATGTATCTTGTATACCTTTGATCTTGACAACATTTGTGTTTAAAAGCACATAATTGCATCTTATAACTTGATATGTACGTTATAAAGGTTACATGGTGGTGATAATTTGAATCGAATGTAATTAATCTATATTTTGTATCCGTGTATCGACACTATAATTTACAAAAATGATAAATATGTATAACAAATTTTATTATATTGAAAATAGACAAATTTAATTTTCATTACTCTTTAAATAAATAATTAATTATAAAAAATTAATAAAAATCATAAAAAAATTTGTCCCTCATCTTTTAGATATTATTATTATTATTATTATTATTATTATTATTATTATTATTATTATTATTATTATTATTATTATTATTATTATTATTATTATTATTATTATGTCAAAAAAATATGATGTATGTTGTAGCTTATATGTTGTAGCTTATATTAGTGATGTAAGTGGTGATGAGATGAAGTATAAATATTATCATCACACCTAGATTCATTAACATTCTCCTCACTTTTACACCAACACTTACACCTTAACTAACACACATCACCAAATCACTCTCCTTTGTAACAAACTTGTAACAACCTACACTCGAATAAATTATAGCACTTGATTGTTAACATTCAGATTCATTTCATCCTCATCATTATCATCCTTATCGTGATCTATATAGTATCATCATCAATCAAACAGGATCATCATCACCTTTAAACTTGTAGTAAATTCACAAACATATACATACACATGAATCAAACGAATTTAAGCTTTTCATTTGGTTTTGAAGCTTAAGTAGCTAGTCTACATCGATCCGAGTTCATAATCCGTGTTTTACAACTACAAATTCGAATCAAAGAAGATGTTCATCACAGTTTAACTTTATCAAAAAAGTAAAACAGTTTTAGCCTTCAGGTCGATCCAAGTACATATGAGAAAAGGTAAAGTTGTAGAACTCTTTGAAATCATCTAGTGAACGTATCTGCTAATTTTGAGCCTCTAATTCACCCGTTTGATCAACCAATTTCGTGATCAAAGTTTTGGTGTTTTTCGAGTTATTTTTCAATTAGATGGATTCAGAGTTTTTCAGGACTTGAAAGTGATAAACGAGTCTTAATTAGTACATTCAAACACATTTCATTCAATAATCAATACCTAAAATCTCCTAAATCTTCGTCTTCATTTTTAAAGTTTACTTTTGGCGCTATCTTTTGCTTTTGATCTAACTATGCAATTAAAGTGTGTTAAAATTGTTGAAACTCATCTAGAATTGTTCAACGAAGGTGCAGAAAGGATTTCGATTAAGTTTTCAGTTCAGAATTAATCGAAATCAATTATTCGTCAGAATTTAACCGGAATCTTCGCAGAAAATAATATCCACTAGAGAAGTTTGTTATCACCAGAGAAGTTTGTTATCACCCATAAATAATCAGATGTTCATGATTATCTCACAATAACATATCAATCTCACACTCATATTCTTCATATATGTTCACTAAACATCTTGAAGATTCTTGAACTTAAATATGAAGAGCAATACCTTTATTTCCGAAAAGTTCTTCTAAAATCTGCACAAAATGCGAAAATACATACTCTTTACGTCCCAAATCTATTGTCCTGTTTTGACTTGGAAGGTCTTTTTCTTCCAATTTCAACTTTAAATGTTTGTATTATATATTATTCGATGAAATTTATATCATTGGATTGGTTTTTGAATATATATATTTATAACAATATAACGTTTATCAAGTCTTATGTAACACATACAAAACTAATTTAAAGTCAAAGTTGAAAAAAAAGACATTTAAAGTCAAAACAGGACACTAGATTTTGGACGGAGGGAGTATCAAAAAATCTAATGGTCCGATCACCACCAAATACCACACCTAGATCAGTATGTCAAGTATCTCTAATCCAAATTTCAAGTCAATCCAACGGTAGACGAAGCCACGACGATTTCTCTCTCACAAAAGGCGCAATCAAAGCTGAAAGGACCCGTCCTAATCCACCTGGACGAAGTCATCAACATTTGGTCCCATTGCAATGATCGGCTCCAAGTAATGTCCTTATATTGAGCAAATGCACAGCGGAAGACTTAATTCGTACCTGAGAATAAACATGCTTTAAAGTGTCAACCAAAAGGTTGGTGAGTTCATAGGTTTATCATAACAATCATTTCAATATGTTAATAGACCACAAGATTTCTTAATCATAAACATAATACACTCGCAAGTGTATGTAAAGCATTCTAAGTGGTTGAGCACTTGGTAACCATACTTAACATTTAATCAACGTCGCATATTCCCTTTATTATGAAATCTCACTACACCGTACCAAGTGTAGTCACCAAAACAAAGTACTGTGCAACCGTTGAATACTGGTCGTCCAGTCCGGTTGGGGTTGTCAGGCCCGATAGATCTATCAACAGGATTCGCGTTTACAATACCCATGTAAATAGTAGTTACCAAGCTACAGGGAAATATGCCAGTGGTACAACTCAACGTAGAATATATTTTTAAGTACTTGTGTCTATTTTGTAAACATGTATAAAAGCAGCGCATGTATTCTCGGCCCAAAAATATATATTGCAAAAGCAATTAAAAAGGGAGCAAATGAAACTCACTTTTGCGTTGAAGGTATTTAATTCGACTTGGTCTCCGATAGATATCACGAACCTAACCATATATATATAATATATCAACATATTTTCTTTTTAAGTAATCGTTACATATATATATATATATATATATATATATATATATATATATATATATATATATATATATATATATATATATATATATATATATATATATATATATATATATATATATATATATACTTTTAATACTTTTAATATTTTCTTAGTCCGTAGTTAGCAGTCCGATGTTAGTGGTCCACAATTAGTTGCTTAAATAAAATAAATAAAGACCCCATCGTATTCGTATTGATCAGAATTAATCTCGACCCATGGTACCATGTTGTCAAATGACGTGTTGCGTACATAAAGTACCGTGTTGTCAAATGACGTGTTGCGTACAATCATGAGGTCTTATGATTAATCTTCTCGTGTTGTTTACGGGTGGTCCTGAAATATATAAAATCAAATCATAAGTAATTATATATAAAATATCATATTAATTAGAAAAGATATGATTAATTTACTTTTTCTCCAAATATTTTCGTAGCTAAACTAGCTTCGGATACCCAATCTTGTTTAGTCGTAGTTTCTTCATTACAACTCCATTTTTGTTGGTTCAACTTGCCACTTCCTTGGATCGAGTCAAAATTTAAGAATATGAACTGAAAATACCTTAGTTTGTATTCGAAATCATAGGTTATAGGTCAAACTTTGGTGAAACTTATGAAAGTGATCATTTTCCATCATAAAAACAACATTTAATGATCATTTTTCTAAAAATACTTACACTTTGAGTTAAACCATGAAATTTTTATGTGTTAACATATTCATAAGAAATATCATTTTTCCAGAACATGAACTTCCAATTCAAAGTTCAAGATGGTTTTTAATTCTCCAACCCAAAACAGCCCCCGGTTGCACTCCGACGACGTAGATTCAGTTTTTAAGATGTTCTTTGTAAAACCAAGTTATATCTTGTTAGGTTAGCATATCATTATGATATATTACAGGTCTTGAAGTGTTTTAAAAGTCAAGTTAGTAGGATCTATTTAATTTGCGAACAAGTTTGAAATCATTCATACTATGTTCTTGTTGTTAAAATTTTATACCACAAAATAAGATAGCTATATGAATATGAATTGAATAAGATTATGAACAAGGTTACTACCTCAAGTTACTTAGACAAAGTTACTGCAAAAGATAAGAAATAATCTTGGAATCAAAGAGTGGTGGAGTTAGATCAAAAGGTTGGAAGTAAACTTCTTCAAATGGGTGGTTATTTTAATATGTTCTTGAAAGAGTTTTCTTATGGTGTGTAAGGCTTGTAATTGAAGCTAAATGATGAGGAAAATGCTTGGAGATGATCAAGTATGAAGTTACGAGTATTTTGAGAGAGAAATGAGGGTGTAGGTATGAGAAAATGGAGTGAAGAAATGGTGTTCATTTATAAAAACGTTTTTAGTTTATAAAGAAAGAAAAGGATTCCTAATTTTATTTTCTTACTAATAATTCATACTACTTGACAAATTCTAGTTACCTCATATCTAGGGCAGTAATAATATTGATTAGGATGTTGATTTGATGTGTATATACCAATAGTAAATACGTATAGAAGCTGGGTATGATACAGGTACATATACCCTAGATATACGTATAGAAATCTTGAGGAAACAGGACGAGAATTCAAATATAGCTATCTTTTGTGAATATACTTATATTGTTTTATGTATTTAAATCCTTAAAAAGTGATTAAATACATTATATATACGATACATGTATAAGCATTATAGATTATAAGTATATATATCAAAGAATGTTACGTATAGTTATCGTTTTGAAAACTTGAGTTAGTAGTTTCAAAATATACTTATAACTCATTGTCATTAGTACAAAATGAGATGTTAAACCATCCTTAGATCATGTTAAATATATATAAATACATATATATATACACAAATGTATAATTATCGTATGTTATATAGTTCGTGATATCATCGGTCATATTGGACGGTCAAACGTTGTGTAAAACTCTTTTCAAAAACACAAGTCTCAACAATTTGGATTATTTATCATGTTGGTATGGTTTAATTTATGTAAATATTAATCTCATAAGTATAATTTGGTCGAAAATTCTGGGTCATTACAGTACCTACCCGTTAAAGAAATTTCGTCCCCGAAATTTGATAGAGGTTGTTATGGATAACAATAAGAAGGTTTTTATGACAAATATAAGGTGATAATGGAGTTTTATCATTATTGAGTAATGTAGATAAAACGATTCGATTATGCGAAGAATATAAATGAGACTATCGTAAAAGAGTGAGATGAGTAAAATATATTCGTCTTAACCGATGACGTAGTTATGATTGATTTCTGGGATTTAAGGGATTTAAAGAGAATCTTACGTAATAAGATTTGGTTCTTTGGTGATTAAGGAAATCAGGATCTTCTTTGATTATATGCAATAATCTGTTTCGATTGCTCTGTCGGATATTTCACTATAAATTCACCCCTTCGTTTCCTTATTTTCCACGACTCACACCTTCTATTCTTTCTCTCTTGATTCTTACTTTAAAGCATTCATCAATATGCTCCATCCAGTCCTGATTCTTGATATACTCCTAACTTTTATATCTGTCATTCTTCTTTTTCATCTACCACCAGAAGAATTTATTTACTTCTACTATACTCTTGTGTTTATAGTGTTTCTAATTCTCCCGTGTCTCTATATGGCTATCTGCATCGATATACACGATTTTATAATTTCGGGGTTATTATCGAAGTTTATATTCTTCATTATTTTTCGGAGCTTCATGCTTTCGTTTTCTCTTCCCGACTTCGAGTCAAGCGAGTAATGGTTCGAAATTCGTAGATATGAAATTCAGAATGAACATAGCTAATGCTCTAAGAAGAAAATGGTAATAGAACGATTTTGATTTGTTAATTTACCAGAATACCCTGGAGAAGACCGAGTCATCCAGAAAATTATTCTCTTGATATGTTTAGAGATTAGATAGAATGTAAGAGTCGTGTAAATGGCACATGATGACAGTACTGTGAATCATCATGCTTCATTAGAAACTCAACATGACTTACTGTAATATAATGACGTTGATCAAGTGTCATTATATTATGCTAATCCATGCTTCAGTTCCCAACACTACTTCAAAACATTCATATTTTAAAATCGAAGGTTTCAGAATTTAGAAACTAACACAGTTTCTTTTATGTTACAGATATTACGGAGAGATAAATGATCTCAGATAAGAATAGTTGTGAAAATATCGCCAGAAATATGGAGGATATTTATAATAGAACATACGAGAATATCTTAGAATTTCTCATATCAATGGATGATGAAGAAGATTTGTCTGTGAAGGTTTAGAATGAGAAATAAGATGTTTGATAACGATTTCAGCAGGCACAGAATCATTTGGATTCTTTGAAGGCAAACTTATTCTTTGTGATTTGTCCACGGCTTTCTTCATAGTTTCACATAATCCGCTTTTCGGTACTAAATTTTCTATCGATCGTTCCTAACACTCCTTTCTTTATCATCAAACTTTTGGCCATTAAGATCATCTACAACATGCTGCTTCGTCAGCATTTTCAAAGTTAACTGATCTGGGTCATCGGTTATCAAACCGAGGTAGTTTCAGGAGAATTGTGTTTTTAGAATGATTAATCGCTGATGGTAATATTGTGGAATATAAAAGGTTCCCCAGTAACAATAAAGAGTACGCATATATATCGCGGTTATAATAAAGTTGTTTCGGATGAAAAGTCGGAGTTGACTTGCTGGAGCTGTGACAAAATTAGCTACTTTGGAAAGGGATTGCAAAACGATCTTCGGTAATAATAATGTCAAAGGAACTAGAACAGATACGTGTCAATGTTTACTCAGTTTCTGAGGGTTTTTCAGGTGCATAACTATATACATCAATCTTTTCTTCCATAGATGAAGTGCGGTTGGTTTATCCTCTCGATTGAGGTGTTTTTAAGAATCATGATAGATTTGAACGCTGATTGTAATCGTCGAGATACAATGAGGTTTAAGATGAAATCAAGTGGCAATCTTGAAGAAATGTTTAGTTTCATATGTTATAATCAATATTTTAATTCATTTTAATTGTCCAATGTCATTAGTCCACAGTCGATAGTCTACAGTAACAGTCCAATAATTTATATATAGTTTAATATATAATATACGAATTAATTAATACGTGTCGTGACCCGTATACCTCTCAGACTCGATCACAACTCAAACTATATATATTATTGTAGAATCAACCTCAACCCTGTATAGAGAACTCGATCATTACTGCATATAGAGTGTCTATGGTGATTCCAAATAATATATATAGATGCGTCGATATGATATGTCAAAACATTGTATACGTGTCTCGATATTTAAAGTGCGTAAAATAATTACAGAAATTAAATGACGATAAATAAAAGTGCGATAATTAAATTGCGATAAATAAACTACGATAAATAAAATGTAATCAGTTAGCTAGGAACAGTTAGCTGGAACAGTTAGCGTGGATTCTTAACAAAATTTTTCATAGTTAATTTGTTTGTTTCTAACAGATTTTATTTTGTCATATGTTTTCTTCATATGCCACTTGTTGGATTCTGGGAAGTCAAAATCCAAATATGAAATTGAATGAAAATGGTTATTCTGCGGTGAACAGATACGTATATCGGTGGTTGTAAGTAGGATAGTAAATGACTATTGAATCAGCTTCGACGAATGTACAATGTAACTTATTAAGATGAAATCTAATTATTCCTCAGGTATTACCTACCCGTTAAAAAAAAATTTCACCATTAATATTTTGTACAAAAGAACTTTTAATTACAATCTTTATGAAAACATATATATTTTCTTCAGATGAAATCATGAATTTAATGAGTTAATATGATATTAATCTAATTTGCTTTTCGGTTTGAGTTAGAATAAGAAATCTCTAAAACTTTTTGAAATCACATATTCTTCGCAGAATATCAATGAAGTTATGGATCAATACTTCATCGTTCATTATTGTTGGTACTCCTTAGTATCTATGGTGCGTATGATGTTGATGTTTGTGGGACAGATTATGATGTCGAGACGTGTGATGCGGATGTTGTTTGTTAGTGGTGATGATGGTATTGTTGATGTTATTGATGGTAGTGCTGATTATGCTGCTGGTGCTACTGCTGGTGTTTGCAACCTTCGCACCATGTTCTCCAAAGTCGTCACGCGAGCGCGGAGTTCGTTAACTTCTGCTAGTACACCGGGATGATTGGCGGTTGGAGCGAGCGAATGAACAAGATTTGTAATAAGGGATAGTATATAATCGTGACGAGATACTCTAGAAATGAGAGAGAAAATGGTGTTTCGAATAGGTTCACCGGTAAGTGCTTCAGGTTCATTGCCAAGAGGGCAATTTGGTGGATGGAATGGATCACCTTCTTCTTGTCTCCAGTGATTTAGTATATTACGAACCCATCCCCAATTCATCCAGAATCGATGATGAGAAATTGGTTGATCATTCCGGTGACGCTGCTTTCGGAGCCCGAATGGAAATCCATATCGGTATAACTGTCGGAATCTGAAGAATTCGAACTAGATGCGGAATCTGAAATGTCCCGTTCTTATTGATTAAAAACGTTCCATATTAATTGATTTCGTTGCGAGGTTTTGACCTCTATATGAGACGTTTTTCAAAGACTGCATTCATTTTTAAAACAAACCATAACCTTTATTTCATAAATAAAGGTTTAAAAAGCTTTACGTAGATTATCAAATAATGATAATCTAAAATATCCTGTTTACACACGACCATTACATAATGGTTTACAATACAAATATGTTACATCGAAATCAGTTTCTTGAATGCAGTTTTTACACAGTATCATACAAACATGGACTCCAAATCTTGTCCTTATTTTAGTATGCAACAGCGGAAGCTCTTAGTATTCACCTGAGAATAAACATGCTTTAAACGTCAACAAAAATGTTGGTGAGTTATAGGTTTAACCTATATATATCAAAACGTAACAATAGACCATAAGATTTTATATTTCAATACACATCCCATACATAGAGATAAAAATCATTCATATGGTGAACACCTGGTAACCGACATTAACAAGATGCATATATAAGAATATCCCCATCATTCCGGGACACCCTTCGGATATGATATAAATTTCGAAGTACTAAAGCATCCGGTACTTTGGATGGGGTTTGTTAGGCCCAATAGATCTATCTTTAGGATTCGCGTCAATTAGGGTGTCTGTTCCCTAATTCTTAGATTACCAGACTTAATAAAAAGGGGCATATTCGATTTCGATAATTCAACCATAGAATGTAGTTTCACGTACTTGTGTCTATTTTGTAAATCATTTATAAAACCTGCATGTATTCTCATCCCAAAAATATTAGATTTTAAAAGTGGGACTATAACTCACTTTCACAGATTTTTACTTCGTCGGGAAGTAAGACTTGGCCACTGGTTGATTCACGAACCTATAACAATATATACATATATATCAAAGTATGTTCAAAATATATTTACAACACTTTTAATATATTTTGATGTTTTAAGTTTATTAAGTCAGCTGTCCTCGTTAGTAACCTACAACTAGTTGTCCACAGTTAGATATACAGAAATAAATCGATAAATATTATCTTGAATCAATCCACGACCCAGTGTATACGTATCTCAGTATTGATCACAACTCAAACTATATATATTTTGGAATCAACCTCAACCCTGTATAGCTAACTCCAACATTCACATATAGAGTGTCTATGGTTGTTCCGAAATATATATAGATGTGTCGACATGATAGGTCAAAACATTGTATACGTGTCTATGGTATCTCAAGATTACATAATATACAATACAAGTTGAGTAAGTTATGGTTGGAATAGATTTGTTACCAATTTTCACGTAGCTAAAATGAGAAAAATTATCCAATCTTGTTTTACCCATAACTTCTTCATTTTAAATCCGTTTTGAGTGAATCAAATTGCTATGGTTTCATATTGAACTCTATTTTATGAATCTAAACAGAAAAAGTATAGGTTTATAGTCGGAAAAATAAGTTACAAGTCGTTTTTGTAAAGGTAGTCATTTCAGTAGAAAGAACGACGTCTAGATGACCATTTTAGAAAACATACTTCCACTTTGAGTTTAACCATAATTTTTGGATATAGTTTCATGTTCATAATAAAAATCATTTTCTCAGAATAACAACTTTTAAATCAAAGTTTATCATAGTTTTTAATTAACTAACCCAAAACAGCCCGCGGTGTTACTACGACGGCGTAAATCCGATTTTACGGTGTTTTTCGTGTCTCCAGGTTTTAAATCATTAAGTTAGAATATCATATAGATATAGAAAATGTGTTTAGTTGATTTTAAAAGTCAAGTTAGAAGGATTAACTTTTGTTTGCGAACAAGTTTAGAATTAACTAAACTATGTTCTAGTGATTACAAGTTTAAACCTTCGAATAAGATAGTTTTATATATATGAATCGAATGATGTTATGAACATCATTACTACCTCAAGTTTAGTAGGTAAACCTACTGGAAGTGACAAGAAATGGTCTAGCTTCAAAGGATCTTGGATGGCTTTAAAGTTCTTGAAGTAGGATCATGACACAAAAACAAGTTTAAGTAAGATTTTTGCTCGAATTAAGATAGTTTATAGTTATAGAAATTGAATCAAAGTTTGAATATGAATATTACCTTGAATAAGAAAGATAACCTACTATATATAACAAAGGTTTCTTGATCCTAGACGATTACTTGGAATGGATTAGAAAGCTTGGAAGTAAATTAGTAAACTTGAAGGGATTTTTGAAGTGTTCTTGAAGTGTTCTTCCTATGATGATTATAGCTTGATTCTTGAAGTGATTTTTGATGAAGATGATGATTAACTACTGGAAAAATACGTTCATAATAGTGTGTGTGTGTGTTGAGAGAGAATTAGAAAGAGAATTGGAAGTGAAATGGAGTGAATGATGAGTGGTAATTGGTGAGTGGTGAGTGGGGTTAAAAGGAGTTCTAGTTAGTTGACTAGCTCATGGTAGAAGTTAAAATTGATTAGTCATACATGACATAATCAAGAGTGGAATCCCATACTAGTTCCTATTGGTATATACCCATAGTAAGTACGTTTTGAAGCTGTGTATAATACGGGTAAGAATACGACTAGAATTCTTGATGAAAGAAAAGAATGGGAAAGTAACTGTAACCATTTTCGTTAAGTATGAGTGTTTTGATATATGTCTTGAAATCTTCCAAAAGTATTTTAATACATCTAAATACACTACATGTATATACATTTTAACTGAGTCGTTAAGTCATCGTTAGTCGTTACATGTAAGTGTTGTTTTGAAACCTTTAAGTTAACGATCTCAATTAATGTTGTTAACCCATTGTTTATTATATCTAATGAGATGTTAAATTATTATATTATCATGATATTATGATATATTAATATATCTTAATATGATATATATACATTTAAATGTCGTTACAACGATAATCGTTACATATATGTCTCGTTTCGAAATCCTTAAGTTAGTAGTCTTGTTTATATGTATATAACTCATTGTTAATATACTTATGGAGATACTTACTTATCATAATCTCATGTTAACCATATGTATATCCCTATATATATCGTCATGTCATTTTTACAAGTTTTAACGTTCGTGAATCGTCGGTCAACTTGGGTGGTCAATTGTCTATATGAAACATATTTCAATTAATCAAGTCTTAACAAGTTTGATTGCTTAACATGTTGGAAACATTTAATCATGTAAATATCAATCTCAATTAATATATATAAACATGGAAAAGTTCGGGTCACTACAGAATCCATCTTGTATAATGGGGAAAATGAATTTTTGGTATGGAATAGATTATAGGAGTTAGATTTGGTACTCTTCAATACATAATTTACATATGTATATATAATACCAAAATCCCGTAAATTACAGAGAATCTTTGAAAAGATATCAGTCAAAGTTCGCAATAACATATATGCTAAGATAAGAATTCGTCTATACACTATCAATGCAGTAAATGCAGTAAAACGTGTCTAGACTTATGAATGATAAGCAGGTAATTTCCTAAGGATGATAAGCAGATGATTTCCGACTAGAAATGATAGGTAAAACTTTTGACATGTAGACACGGTCGAAGCCCAGACTCATTAATGCATCCTAACAACTACTAGTTAGACACACTAATGCAAGACCTGGTTCGCTACGACCATCGCTCTGATACCAACTGAAAGGACCCGTCCTAATCCACCTGGACGAAGTCATCAACATTTGGTCCCATTGCGATGATCGGCTCCAAGTAATGTCCTTATATTGAGCAAATGCACAGCGGAAGACTTAATTCGTACCTGAGAATAAACATGCTTTAAAGTGTCAACCAAAAGGTTGGTGAGTTCATAGGTTTATCATAACAATCATTTTAATATGTTAATTGACCACAAGATTTCTTAATCATAAACATAATACACTCGCAAGTGTATGTAAAGCATTCTAAGTGGTTGAGCACTTGGTAACCATACTTAACATTTAATCAACGTCGCATATTCCCTTTATTATGAAATCTTACTACACCGTACCAAGTGTAGTCACCAAAACGAAGTACTGTGCAACCGTTGAATACTGGTCGTCCAGTCCGTTTTGGGTTGTCAGGCCCGATAGATCTATCAACAGGACTCGCGCTTACAATACCCATGTAAATAGTAGTTACCAAGCTACAGGGAAATATGCCAGTGGTACAACTCAACGTAGAATATATTTTTAAGTACTTGTGTCTATTTTGTAAACATGTATAAAAGCAGCGCATGTATTCTCAGCCCAAAAATATATATTGCAAAAGCAATTAAAAAGGGAGCAAATGAAACTCACTTTTTCCTTGAAGGTATTTAATTTGACTTGGTCTCCGATAGATATCACGAACCTAATCATATATATATAATATATCAACATATTTTCTTTTTAAGTAATCGTTACATATATATATATACTTTTAATATTTTCTTAGTCCGTAGTTAGCAGTCCGATGTTAGTAGTCCACAATTAGTTGCTTAAATAAAATAAATAAAGACCCCATCGTATTCGTATTGATCAGGATTAATCTCGACCCATGGTACCATGTTGTCAAATGACGTGTTGCGTACATAAAGTACCGTGTTGTCAAATGACGTGTTGCGTACAATCATGAGGTCTTATGATTAATCTTCTCGTGTTGTTTACGGGTAGTCCTGAAATATATAAAATCAAATCATAAGTAATTATATATAAAATATCATATTAATTAGAAAAGATATGATTAATTTACTTTTTCTCCAAATATTTTCGTAGCTAAACTAGCTTCGGATACCCAATCTTGTTTTAGTCATAGTTTCTTCATTACAACTCCGTTTTTGTTGGTTCAACTTGCCACTTCCTTGGATCGAGTCAAAATTTAAGAATATGAACTGAAAATACCTTAGTTTGTATTCTAAATCATAGGTTATAGTTCAAACTTTGGTGAAACTTATGAAAGTGATCATTTTCCATCATAAAAACAACATTTAATGATCATTTTTCTAAAAATACTTACACTTTGAGTTAAACTATGAAATTTTTATGTGTTAACATATTCATAAGAAATATCATTTTTCCAGAACATGAACTTCCAATTCAAAGTTCAAGATGGTTTTTAATTCTCCAACCCAAAACAGCCCCCGGTTGCACTCCGACTACGTAGATTCAGTTTTTAAGATGTTCTTTATAAAACCAAGTTATATCTTGTTAGGTTAGCATATCATTATGATATATTACAGGTCTTGAAGTGTTTTAAAAGTCAAGATAGAACGATCTATTTAGTTTGCGAACAAGTTTGAAATCATTCCAACTATGTTCTTGTTGTTAAAATTTTATACCACAAAATAAGATAGCTATATGAATATGAATTGAATAAGATTATGAACAAGGTTACTACCTCAAGTTACTTGGACAAAGTTACTGCAAAAAATAAGAAATAATCTTAGAATCAAAGAATGGTGGAGTTAGATCAAAAGGTTGGAAGTAAACTTCTTCAAATGGGTGGTTATTTTGATATGTTCTTGAAAGAGTTTTCTTATGGTGTTTAAGGCTTGTAATTGAAGCTAAATGATGGGGAAAATGCTTGGAGATGATCAAGTATGAAGTTACGAGTATTTTGAGAGAGAAATGAGGGTGTAGGTATGAGAAAATGGAGTGAAGAAATGGTGTTCATTTATAAAAACGTTTTTAGTTTATAAAGAAAGAAAAGGATTCCTAATTTTGTTTTCTTACTAATAATTCATACTACTTGACAAATTCTAGTTACCTCATATCTAGGGCAGTAATAATGTTGATTAGGATGTTGATTTAATGTGTATATACCAATAGTAAATACGTATAGAAGCTGGGTATGATACAGGTACATATACCCTAGATATACGTATAGAAATCTTGAGGAAACGGAACGAGAATTCAAATATAGCTATCTTTTGTGAATATACTTATATTGTTTTATGTATTTAAGTCCTTAAAAAGTGATTAAATACATTATATATACGATACATGTATAAGCATTATAGATTATAAGTATATATATCAAAGAATGTTACGTATAGTTATCGTTTTGAAAACTTGAGTTAGTAGTTTCAAAATATACTTATAACTCATTGTCATTAGTACACAATGAGATGTTAAACCATCCTTAGATCATGTTAAATATATATAAATACATATATATACACAAACGTATAATTATCGTATGTTATATAGTTCGTGATATCATCGGTCATATTGGACGGTCAAACGTTGTGTAAAACTCTTTTCAAAAACACAAGTCTCAACAATTTGGATTGCTTATTATGTTGGTATGGTTTAATTTATGTAAATATTAATCTCATAAGTATAATTTGGTCGAAAAATTCTCATTACAAAAGCCTTCCAGAATGGCTAACAAATCATATCTTCAGATTGAACGGTCCGATCACTATCAATGTTTGACCCCTATTAAATCTGTGTGTGGCATCGATAGTCTAAATATCAAGGTGATTCAATGGTTAACAAACCCATTACGAATTTTATTCCGCAGCATCTCCAAAACCTCTGATCATTTTAACCATTCTTTATTTTAACGTCTTCGATCCGAATTAAGAGCTTGGTTGTTCCGACTCTGATATCCATTTGTAGGACCTAATATACAAATCGTTTTACATGATGAATCAAAATTAGTCGATATTATTATATAAATAAATGTTAAGATTATAATCGCTTTAATCAATGAAACATCGGTTGACCAAGGGGTATCAGTCATGATCTCCTCTTAGACATGGAATCACCAAAAATAGATCTCCCAAGTCAGGGTTTACATATACAACTCGTAACCCTAATGAAACACATGATCTTTATTTATTGATTGCACCAGTGATTCACACGAATGAGCCTCATAAAATGGCCCAAAAGTCACATATGTTCCTATAACTTATCAGTTTCACGCATTATTACTTTCTAGATGTATAACATAATGATAAACATTCCTAATCTATATGCCTAGCGACGCTCACACAAATATGTATCAACAACCATTATATTCAATAACAAGCTGTTCTACTATAAAAATTGGAACAAAAGACGATCCTAACAAGCGCACAACTTCTTCAAAACATCGTTCGGGCCCATCCTCCCTCGTTAATCATAACACTACAAACAAAGTGTTATTTAGTGATGTCTTTAAATTTGTAAGCGAGAAGAAAAAATGATTTACTGACATGAATTTTAAAATTTACTAACACTTTACTCCTGAAAACGAAAATTCTATCAAAGTTCCACATTGGAAACTTTGAAAGTTCCACATTGGAACCTTCAAAACCGAAGTTCCTTTGCACCCCACCGAATTTCCACACCTAAAGTCTCGAAGGGGATGTTGAACTTTGTTTATTATTTCTATTATTTTTTTCTGTTAGTACACATATACTCATAAACACTTGAAAGGACCCGTTCATATACATTATAAACGATTCACAATAGTTGATTACATCGCGAGGTATTTGACCTCTATATGATACATTTTACAAACATTGCATTCGTCTTTAAAAGACAAACTTTCTTTACATCAAAAATTGACAGGCATGCATACCATTTCATAAGATTCAACTATAAATGACCTAATCTGTCATTTACTTAATAATAATCTCTATTGAACTTAACGACTTGAATGCAACGTCTTTTGAAATATGCCATGAATGAATCCAAGTAATATCTTTAAAATGAGCAAATGCACAGCGGAAGATTTCTTTAACACCTGAGAATAAACATGCTTTAAAGTGTCAACCAAAAGGTTGGTGAGTTCATTAGTTTAACATAAACATTCATTTCCATTATTTTAATAGACCACAAGAATTTCATTTCCAGTTCTCATAAATATACGTCCCATGCATAGAGACAAAAAATCATTCATATGGTGAAAACCTGGTAACCGACATTAACAAGATGTATATAAGAATATCCCCTATCATTATGGGAAATCCTTCGGACATGATAAAACAACATCGAAGTACTAAAGCATCCGGTACTTTGGATGGGGTTCGTAAGGCCCAATAGATCTATCTTTAGGATTCACGTCAATTAGTAGATCGGTTTACTAATTCTTAGGTTACCAAGCAAAAAGGGGCATATTCGGCTTCGATCATTCAACCATATAATGTAGTTTCGATTATTTGTGTCTATTTCATAAAACATTTATAAAAATTTCGCATGTATTCTCAGCCCAAAAATATAAAGGGTAAAAAAGGCAAATGAAACTCACCTATTGTATTTCGTAGTAAAAATACATATAACGTCATTGAACAAGTGCAAGGTTGGCCTCGGATTCACGAACCTAAATTAAGTATATATATATATTTATATGTTGGTCAATATTTGTCTAACAATTAGGTCAGGTCATAGTGTGCCACAATCCTAATGCTCGAGACTAATATGTAAAAGTCAACATAAATCAATTGGACTCAAAAATTAATTTTTAAAATTTATACATGATTATTATATATTTTAAATATCATCGTTTTATATTTTTGAATATTTTTAAAAGATTTATTAAAGTAAATAATATAATTTATTTATTAATAAATAAAGTTTTATAAAAATATACTTTTATATATCTTAAGTAATAAAATTTATAAAGTTCATTTAATATCATAAAATATTATCATAGTTTTTATTAAGGAAATTATATTATTTGTGTTACATATTTATTTGATAAAATAATATTGGTAATAATAATAAGTAAAAGTTGTATTATTTTGTAATAATAATTTTTATTATTCTATTAATAAAAATATTAATTTTTATAATTATTAAAAATGATATTATGATAAAATGATAGTTCTAATTCATAATAATAATGAAATTTTATATTAACAATGATATTCCTCTTAAAAATAATAATTTTTGTAAAAATGATATTTTTAATATTAATAATACTTTTAATAATAATAGTGATAAGAATAATGAAAAATGATAATTTTATCTAAATTAACATCTTACAATATTTTAAATTTCATCATGATACCCATACTCATTATTTCATAATCAATTTGTTAGTAGCTTTTAAATCGTCTTTTATATCGCGTTCATTTTAATAATAATAATCATAATAATTAAATGTTACTAATATGAATTTTAATTATAATAATACTAACAATAATAAATATTATGATAAGGATAATACTAATAACTAATTTAATGATAATAATAATAATAATACTAATTATAGCTTTAACGATAATAACGATAGTAATAAATATAAAAATAACAATTTTTAATGATAATACTTTTTATTGATAATAATAATAATAATAATAATAATAATAATAATAATAATAATAATTTGATAAAAACTAGAACGACGATAATAACGACGATAATAATAATCATTTTTACAAAAATTCAATTGACTATAACTTCTAATCCGTTCGTCGAAACCATTCGACATCTAAATGAAAAGTTCTTAATTTTTCACTAGCTTTCCAACGACATGCATATCTTATACCTTATCTCAACCGCAGGTGTAACTAACTCAAGTTTCAACATATTTTATCTAAGGGCAATATCAAAAGTGCAAGCATGCATAATCCTATATACTCGAGCACTAGCCAGGGATACACTATAAATATGTAAAATTTTATTTACGAGTACTTACGTATCAATATTGAGATTCAATATTGCAGGAAAGGTACGTAGACGCAACGGAGACGATAAACACTAGATTGACCTCATGAGCATACCCATGAACCATACCCATCACCTCCATAGCTATAACCCATAATCTCCTTAGCTTTAATCCGTTTGAAAACTCGTTTTAAAATCACCCGAGCATACCCCCGTCGTAGTATTTTATGTATATTACTAATACTAATATTAATGATACTACTTAATAATAATACTAGTATTAATATTAAGAGTAATAATAATAATAAAAATAGTACTACGGAGTAATATGTGTTTTGAAGTTGAGCTCCTCATTTAACTCGGACTATATCTATATATAAAAAAATTGATTACATTTGTTGGTTTTTAGCCTTACGTGAAATTTGACTAATTGTATCCTTTTTGCAAAAATATGGTAATATAATAATATAAAATAAATATAATAATATAATAATAAAATTATATAATAATATAATATTTTTAAAAAAAACGTGTAAGTGATAAAGTGCATCTTCCATTTCACGTGAATGTTACATGAAATATAGTGTGCCGACACCATTTTATTATTATTATATATTTATTATATTTAATTTATATAATTACTTACATATTATATTATATTTATATTCATGGTAAAAATGTAATTTTTACTCAAATGACAGGGACGTTGTCACTCGACTCATGTACTACTTTCGGTTTTTCGAGCGCACTTTCGTATGTTTAAAAAACCAGCCTTTTACGTTACGTGACAGTACCCTTATTAATAATTTGACTTACTCGTCAATAAATTACCTTATAAAAAATGTAACTTATAAAATTGAGCGTTGTGGTCATTTGCTTCTATAAATCAGTGACTCGTTGTTTATCAAAATATATTATTTTAAATCAGGACGTTTTATGACTAAGTTAAAATATACATATATTTTTATTTTGAATTGTAAATTTGTACATAATAAATATATTTGAAATATTTTTCTAATGATATAATATTTAGTTTTTCAAAACCAATTACATTTCAAAGTTCGTTTTATATATTTTAACTCGTCTTAAATAATAGTAATTATTTTACCAAATAATTTTTTTTAATATGAAAACTAAATAGCCGGTTTATCAAGGGACACGAGTTAATCAAAGTAAGTACACTTTTGAAATTTAAACGGAAATGATTACTAACTTTTGACTAACTCTCGTTAATGATACTTTTGTAAATCACTTTTACCAAATATTCTGGATACCGTTTAAAGGAAAGGTTTTCTAAAGTGAACCTCTTAATAGAGACTCGTAATCATAATTCAATATAACTGTTAAATCACTCATTTGATAACATCTTCTAATTCCATCGATAACTATTTGAATATATATTTTGAAACAATTACGTTTAGGTAAAGTATTATACGTCTAATACTTGGTTAATGTTTTCAAGTTATAATATATACACATATACATATATAATCAGATTTGTTCATATAATGGTTCGTGAATCATAGAAACTTGGTCGAGGTTTAAATGAATGTATGAACACAGTTTAAAAATCTTTGAGATTCAACTTACAACTTTGCTTATCGTGTCGGGAATATATAAAGATTAAAGTTTAAATTTGGTCGGAACTTTCCGGGTTGTCACAGTACCTACCCGTTAAAGAAATTTCGTCCCGAAATTTGAGTGGAAAGGTCGTGAATGATAATAAGTATATTTTCATGATGCATACGGGCTGAAAATTAGAGTTTTATCATCAGCGAATAATTTGGATAAACAATTCATTTATATGAAGAGTACGAATTAAGCTAACATAGAAGAGTGAAATGAGTAAGTGTAGATTCATCTTATCATTTGACGTAGATATAATTGATTTCCAGATTTCAAGGGATTTGAAGAAAATCTTCTTAATAAGATTTGATTCTCCGGTAACCAAGTATATTTTCATGATGCATACGGGCTGAAAATTAGAGTTTTATCATCAGCGAATAATTTGGATAAACAATTCATTTATATGAAGAGTACGAATTAAGCTAACATAGAAGAGTGAAATGAGTAAGTGTAGATTCATCTTATCATTTGACGTAGATATAATTGATTTCCAGATTTCAAGGGATTTGAAGAAAATCTTCTTAATAAGATTTGATTCTCCGGTAACCAAGTGAATTAGTGATAATGCTAAAAACGAACATATATTTCATAGCATTATCCCTCAAGAAAGACAAGCTTTTAGTTGCAATTGTTCTATTTACAAGTGATATTCGTTTAAATAATAAAAGGTGAAGACGAAAGACAGATTCGACGAATTGAAGACGCAAATGACCAAAAAGCTAAAAAGTACAAATTACAATCAAAGTGGTTCCAATTATTGATGAGAAACGTCTCAAAATTACAAGAGTACAAGACACAAAACGCAAAATACAAGATATTAAATTGTACGCAATGACATTCGAAAATCCGGAACCGGGACCAGAGTTAACTCTCAACGCTCGACGCAACGGACTAAAAATTACGAGTCAACTATGCACATAAATATAATATAATATTTAAATAATTCTTAAAATTATTTATATATTATATATATACATATATATATATATATAAACCGTCGGCAAGAAGCAAACAAGCTCATGTGAGCTGGAAAAGCAGGCCATGCGATCGCATGGCCTGGCAGTTATAAAACCATGCGATCGCATGGTGAATAGTAACTGGCCACATCCCTACAAATTTCGAAGTTTGGTTGAACAACATCACATCTTTTTCTCTTCCTATCTATCAACGTATATATATATATATATATATATATATATATATATATATATATATATATATATATATATATATATATATATATATATATATATATATATATATATATATATATATATATATATATATATATATATATATATGTATATATATATATATATTAATTATAATTTTAATTTTAATTTTAATTTTAATAATAAGGGTATGTTAGCGAATGTTGTAAGGGTGTAAGTCGAAATTCTGTCGGTGTAACGCTACGCTATTTTTAATCATTGTAAGTTATGTTCAACCTTTTTAAATTAATGTCTCGTAGCTAAGTTATTATTATGCTTTTTTAATGCCGAAGTAATCGTGATGTTGGGCTAAATATTAAAATTGGGTAATTGGGCTTTGTACCATAATTGGGTTTGGACAAAAGAACGACACTTGTGAAAATTAGACTATGGGTTATTAATGGGCTTTAAATTAACTAAATGATACCTCGTTGATTTAATATATAGACTTATAATTTGACGTATTTATATATAACCACATACGCTTGACTGTGTACGGTGCGCGGGATATCTATAAATACCAATAATTGTTCATTTAACCGGACACGGAACTGGATTAATAGTTAATAGATTTGTTGAAACAGGGGTGGATTACATTCAAGGGTAATTGGTGTAATTGTTAACAAAGTAGTAAAACCTTGGACTACACGCAGTACAAAGTATTAAGACCTTGTTACAATTCGAATCCCCAATTAGTTGGAATATTTGACTTCGGGAATAAGAATAATTTGACGAAGACTTCCGCATTTTATGATTATGACTGATGGACTATTATGGACAAAATCGTATGGACATATCAAATAATCCAGGACAAAGGACAATTAACCCATGGGAATAAACTAAAATCAACACGTCAAACATCATGATTACGGAAGTTTAAATAAGCATAATTTCTTTATTTCATATTTAATTGCACTTTTAATTTTCGCACTTTTATTTACTGTCATTGTATTTAATTGCACTTTTAATTATCGTACTCTTTAATTATCGCAATTTTATTCTATCGCACTTTTATTTATCGCAATTTCATTATCGTTATTTAATTTACGCTTTAATTTAAGTTATATTTATTTTTAATATTTTACATTAGGTTTTAACTGCGACTAAAGTTTTAAAACCGATAAATCGGTCATTAAATGGTAAAAACTCCCTTTTATAATAATAATACTACTTATATTTATATATATTTTTGTATTTTTACAATTATAAGTTAAAAAATATAGCGTTAAACTTGGCTAAGATCCCTGTGGAACGAACCGGACTTATTAAAAACTACACTACTGTATGATTAGGTACACTGCCTATAAGTGTTGTAGCAAGGTTTAGGTATATCCATTCTATAAATAAATAAATATCTTGTGTAAAATTGTATCGTATTTAATAGTATTTTGTAGCAAAAATATAACTATTTTGTATACACCTCTACGCACATCAAGTATTTTTGGCGCCGCTGCCGGGGATTTAACATCGCCGAAAGCGCAACGCTATATAAAAAAAAAATTTATTAAGTTCTTTGTATAAAAATATACGTTTTAAATATTAAAAATACAAAAATATAAAAAGAAAAACAAAATCTATATATTTATTATTAAGAGTTGTTAAATATATATAAAGTTAAAAAGTATTTTTATTTTAGTTTTTAAAATTAAATTTTTATTTAAGTTATATATATATTTTATATAATCTAAAAACAAAAAAGAAAAAAATATATATATAAAAATCAATCGGGCCGAGAACTGTAGCAGTCCAATTTTTGAACCGGATCCGAGGCTCATGCGATCGCATGAGATTTTAACTATCAAACCATGCGATCGTATGGCTTGATTTGACCCGCCTAGTAACCTCAGCCGACAGTTTAGGGTTTTAATTATATATTAATTATTAATAATATCCTAATTAGGGTTTAATTAATTTATAGTTTATTTTAGTTTTTAGTTTTAATTTGTATATTTAGTTTAATTAGTTTTATAAATATATAAACTTAATACTTTTATAAAATAAATAATATAAAATTAGTATTTTTATAAAAATTGTACTTTTTACAACTTTAAGTTTATTTTTACATTTTGTAACTTTTTATTTGTTTTAGCGTAATATTTGTATTTTTCGTTCGTATTTAGTTTTAAGTTATAGTTTTTGCCGTAGTTATTTTTATTTCTAGATTTTTAGGCTTTGCCGTAAAATCCCTTAAGTGCTTTTTCTTTAGACTAAGATTTAGGTGCTTTAGAATTTTGCGACGGCGTTTTATAAATTTTAGTACCTTTTTAAGTAATTGCCGTTTTGGATATAGTATTCCTTTTAAGCTTTAATACCTTTAGACGCAACTTTTAATTCTTAGTTTTTAGACTTTTTCGACATGCTACGTTCTTTTTATTATTTTTCGACATTTTTTGATGCGTTCTTTTTCTTTCTTATTTCACGACGCTCTAGTTTTTACGACATAGAATTTTTTATTTCTTCTCTAAAATTTCTTTAAATTTCAATGAAAAATTATTTTAAGCGGTTAAATTGATAGACATCCAAAATTTTCTGGTTCGTAGTAATAGTTGGATTTGTTAGTAGCTGAGTTGAGAGCTTCCGATTTAAAGGGTTCTGGCTCCCTGCCGCATCTATTGGCTATTCGAAACGTGGGCAAAATTAGAAAAGTCTATTAATTTGATAACTTATATAATTTTTATCTTTTATAACTAATAGGATATTCAGTGAATGCACCGAGCAAAACGTTCACCACCTTTTATACGTTCACCACCTGTAACTCGATCAAGACATCTAGCCAATATTGTCGCCGTTGATTTTTCTTTAGAATCGTCATCTAGTCGACCAAGTACTCCAATTCAAATTTCCGATAATCCATTTTTTGAACCCGACCTCACAATTGAGAATTCGGAGGATATTCAGGGACAATTCAGAGATCCTGAACCACTAATATTTCCTCCGGAACCACCAATCATTCAAACAGAGATTGTTGAGGAACAACCCATTAAATCAGAATACTCGAGTGATTCGGATTCAACAAATTCAATCATGAAAAATCTGGAACCTCTAAGTATGAAAGACCGAATGAGAGCTAAACGCACTGGCCAAGGTCACGCAATTACTCAACCTGACATTAATGCGCCAGATTATGAAATCAAAGGACAAATCCTACACATGGTAACTAATCAATGCCAATTTAGAAGGTGCGCCGAAGGAAGATCCAAATGAACATCTTCGTACCTTTAATAGGATCTGTACACTATTTAAAATTCGAGAAGTTGAGGATGAATAGATCTATCTCATGTTATTTCCCTGGACTTTAAAGGGAGAAGCCAAAGATTGGTTAGAATCGTTACCTGGAGGGGCGATTGATACATGGGATGTTTTAGTTGAAAAATTTCTTAAACAATTCTTTCCGGCATCTAAAGCCGTAAGACTTCAAGGAGAAATTGTTACGTTCACACAAAAGCCAAATGAAACTCTATATGAAGCGTGGACTAGATTTGGAAAGTTATTAAGAGGATGTCCGCAACATGGTTTAGACACCTGTCAAATAGTACAAATATTCAACCAAAGATGCGACATCACTACAAGAAAAGACATCGATATAGCAGCTGGTGGTTCCATTATAAAGAAAACCGCAACTGACGCTTACAAAATTATTGATAACACTGCTTCCCACTCACATGAGTGGCACCAAGAAAAAGATATCGTTAGATCATCTAAAGCAGCTAGAGCCGATTCTAGCCATGACTTCGATTCCATTTCCGCAAAGATAGATGCTATTGAGAGACGAATGGAAAAGATGACTAAAGATATCCACTCAATAAGAATTAGTTGTGAGCAGTGTGGAGGACCACATTTGACAAAAGATTGTCTCAGTATTGAACTAACAATGGAACAAAGAGAGAATGTTTCATACATAAACCAAAGGCCTGGAAATAATTATCAGAATAATTATCAACCGCCAAGACCGATCTACAATCAAAACCAGAATTATAACCGAAATGTTCCATACAACAACCAACAAGGTCCTAACAATCAACAAGTATCCAATAATACTTACAATCAGCAAAGACCTATTTTTCAAAACAAACCACCACAAACCGATGATAAAAAGCCAAATATAGAAGATATGATGTCGAAGCTAGTTGAATCTCAAACTCAGTTTTTCACATCTCAGAAATAAACGAATGAACAAAATGCTCAAGCATTTAGAAATCAACAAGCTTCTATTTAAAATTTGGAACAAGAAGTGAGCAACCTAGCAAGGTTGATAGGTGAAAGAAAACCGGGAAGTCTGCCTAGTGATACAAATGCTAACCCCCGGAATGAAACAGCTAAAGCCATTACCACAAGAAGTGGTATTACACTTAAACCACCTGAAATGCCTGTAATTTTTGATGAAGCTATTCCTACTCCACAAGAACCACAATCTGAGCAAGATAAGGAAATAGAACCGAAAGTTGAAAAGGTTAATGAAGATAACACAGTTAAGGCAAAACTTTATGTTAAACCATACCAACCACCACTTCCTTACCCGAGTAAAATGAGAAAAGAGAGACTTGAAGCCGAGCAATCCAAATTCTTGGATATGTTTAAACAAATAAATGTCAATCTTCCTTTCATTGATGTGATTTCAGGAATGCCTAGATATGCTAAATTCTTGAAAGATCTAATCAAAAATAGAAAGAAAATGGAAGAACTCTCGGCTGTTACTATGAATGCTAATTGTTCTGCAGTGCTGTTGAATAAGATACCAGGAAAAATTATCTGATCCAGGAAGTTTCACAATTCCATGTTTTCTGGGAAGTCTTAGTTCAATAGAAGCATTGGCAGATTTAGGTGCTAGTATAAATTTAATGTCATATTCACTATACGCTAAATTAGACCTTGGAGAATTGAAACCAACACGAATAAGCATACAACTAACAGATAGATCAGTAAAATATCCTAGAAGGATAATGGAAAACATGCTAGTTAAAGTTGGTACTTTAGTATTTCCAGTAGATTTTGTTATTCTGGACATGGAAGAAGATTCTCGAGTTCCTCTCATATTAGGAAGACCATTCTTAAACACGGCTAAAGCAATAATAGACGTGTTCGGTAAGAAACTGATCCTAAGTATAGAGGACGAGAGTGTTACCTTTTCTGTTGATAGAGCCATGCAACAACCGCAATCTGCAGATGATACATGTTATTATATTCAAACTATAGATTCACATGCAGAATTATTAGAAGAATTTCCAGAATTACAAGGAACAGGAGAATGTTCTTTAGGAGAAGGAACTGAACCAATTGAAGAAGCTGAAATGTTAGCTACACTTATGGCTAATGGATATGAACCAACAACAGAAGAAATTCAAATGCTAAAAGAAGAAGATAGATATCGATATAAATCATCGATAGAAGAACCACCGACATTAGAGTTAAAGCCACTTTCAAACCATTTGGAATATGCTTATTTACATGGTGAATCTGAATTACCTGTTATAATATCATCTTCTCTTACTGAAAATGAAAAATCTCAACTCATTTCTGTGCTAAAAGCTCATAAACCAGCTATTGCATGAAAAATTCATGACATTAAAGGAATAAGTCCTTCGTATTGCACATATAAAATCCTTATGGAAGAAGGTCATAAAACGTATTTGCAACGCCAAAGAAGACTAAATCCTAATATGCAAGATGTTGTTAAGAAAGAAATTATTAAACTGCTAGATGCAGGTTTAATTTATCCAATCTCTGATAGTCCATGGGTAAGCCCAGTTCAATGCGTACCTAAGAAGGGTGGCATGACTGTCATCACAAATGAGAAAAATGAGCTTATTCCTACTAGAAATGTAACAGGATGGCGTGTTTGTATTGATTATAGAAAATTAAATGACGCCACCAGAAAAGATCACTTTCCCTTACCTTTCATTGATCAAATGTTGGAAAGATTAGCCGAAAATAGTTACTAATGTTTTCTTGACGGTTTTTCCGGATATTTTCAAATTCCAATAGCACCCGAGGACTAAGAGAAAACCACATTCACGTGCCCTTATGGTACTTTTGATTACAAACGCATGCCATTTGGACTTTACAACGCCCCTGCGACCTTTCAAAGGTGCATGATGGCGATTTTTCATGACATGATAGAAGAATGCATGGAAGTTTATGAAATGTCCCGTTCTTGTTGATTAAAAACGTTCCATATTAATTGATTTCGTTGTGAGGTTTTGACCTCTATATGAGACGTTTTTCAAAGACTGCATTCATTTTTAAAACAAACCATAACCTTTATTTCATAGATAAAGGTTTTAAAAAGCTTTACGTAGATTATCAAATAATGATAATCTAAAATATCCTGTTTACACACGACCATTACATAATGGTTTACAATACAAATATGTTACAACAAAATAAGTTTCTTGAATGCAGTTTTTACACAATATCATACAAGCATGGACTCCGAATCTCGTCCTTATTTAAGTATGCGACAGCGGAAGCTCTTAATAATCACCTGAGAATAAACATGCTTAAAACGTCAACAAAAATGTTGGTGAGTTATAGGTTTAACCTATATATATCAAATCATAATAATAGACCACAAGATTTCATATTTCAATACACATCCCATACATAGAGATAAAAATCATTCATATGGTGAACACCTGGTAACCGACATTAACAAGATGCATATATAAGAATATCCCCATCATTCCGGGACACCCTTCAGATATGATATAAATTTCGAAGTACTAAAGTATCCGGTACTTTGAATGGGGTTTGTTAGGCCCAATAGATCTATCTTTAGGATTCGCATCAATTAGGGTGTCTGTTCCCTAATTCTTAGATTACCAGACTTAATAAAAAGGGGCATATTCAATTTCGATAATTCAACCATAGAATGTTGTTTCACGTACTTGTGTCTATTTTGTAAATCATTTATAAAACCTGCATGTATTCTCATCCCAAAAATATTAGATTTTAAAAGTGGGACTATAACTCACTTTCACAGATTTTTACTTCGTCGGGAAGTAAGACTTGGCCACTGGTTGATTCACGAACCTATAACAATATATACATATATATCAAAGTATGTTCAAAATATATTTACAACACTTTTAATATATTTTGATGTTTTAAGCTTATTAAGTCAGCTGTCCTCGTTAGTAACCTACAACTAGTTGTCCACAGTTAGATGTACAGAAATAAATCGATAAATATTATCTTGAATCAATCCACGACCCAGTGTATACGTATCTCAGTATTGATCACAACTCAAACTATATATATTTTGGAATCAACCTCAACCCTGTATAGCTAACTCCAACATTCACATATAGAGTGTCTATAGTTGTTCCGAAATATATATAGATGTGTCGACATGATAGGTCGAAACATTGTATACGTGTCTATGGTATCTCAAGATTACATAATATACAATACAAGTTGATTAAGTTATGGTTGGAATAGATTTGTTACCAATTTTCACATAGCTAAAATGAGAAAAATTATCCAATCTTGTTTTACCCATAACTTCTTCATTTTAAATCCGTTTTGAGTGAATCAAATTGCTATGGTTTCAAATTGAACTCTATTTTATGAATATAAATAGAAAAAGTATAGGTTTATAGTCGGAAAAATAAGTTACAAGTCGTTTTTGTAAAGGTAGTCATTTCAGTCGAAAGAACGACGTTTAGATGACCATTTTAGAAAACATACTTCCACTTTGAGTTTAACCATAATTTTTGGATATAGTTTCATGTTTATAATAAAAATCATTTTCTCAGAATAACAACTTTTAAATCAAAGTTTATCATAGTTTTTAATTATCTAACACAAAACAGCCCGCGGTGTTACTACGACGGCGTAAATCTGGTTTTACGGTATTTTTCGTGTTTCCAGGTTTTAAATCATTAAGTTAGCATATCATATAGATATAGAACATGTGTTTAGTTGATTTTAAAAGTCAAGTTAGAAGGATTAACTTTTGTTTTCGAACAAGTTTAGAATTAACTAAACTATGTTCTAGTGATTACAAGTTTAAACCTTCGAATAAGATAGCTTTATATGTATGAATCGAATGATGTTATGAACATCATTACTACCTTAAGTTCCTTGGATAAACCTACTCGAAAAGAGAAAAATGGATCTAGCTTCAACGGATCCTTGGATGGCTCGAAGTTCTTGAAGCAGAATCATGACACGAAAACAAGTTCAAGTAAGATCATCACTTGAAATAAGATTGTTATAGTTATAGAAATTGAACCAAAGTTTGAATATGATTATTACCTTGTATTAGAATGATAACCTACTGTAAGAAACAAAGATTTCTTGAGGTTGGATGATCACCTTACAAGATTGGAAGTGAGCTAGCAAACTTGAAAGTATTCTTGATTTTATGTAACTAGAACTTGTAGAATATATGAAGAACACTTAGAACTTGAAGATAGAACTTGAGAGAGATCAATTAGATGAATAAAATTGAAGAATGAAAGTGTTTGTAGGTGTTTTTGGTCGTTGGTGTATGGATTAGATATAAAGGATATGTAATTTTGTTTTCATGTAAATAAGTCATGAATGATTACTCATATTTTTGTAATTTTATGAGATATTTCATGCTAGTTGCCAAATGATGGTTCCCACATGTGTTAGGTGACTCACATGGGCTGCTAAGAGCTGATCATTGGAGTGTATATACCAATAGTACATACATCTAAAAGCTGTGTATTGTACGAGTACGAATACGGGTGCATACGAGTAGAATTGTTGATGAAACTGATCGAGGATGTAATTGTAAGCATTTTTGTTAAGTAGAAGTATTTTGATAAGTGTATTGAAGTCTTTAAAAAGTGTATAAATACATATTAAAACACTACATGTATATACATTTTAACTGAGTCGTTAAGTCATCGTTAGTCGTTACATGTAAGTGTTGTTTTGAAACCTTTAGGTTAACGATCTTGTTAAATGTTGTTAACCCAATGTTTATAATATCAAATGAGATTTTAAATTATTATATTATCATGATATTATCATGTATGAATATCCCTTAATATGATATATATATACATTAAATGTCTTCACAACTATAATCGTTACATATATGTCTCGTTTAAAAATTATTAAGTTAGTAGTCTTGTTTTTACATATGTAGTTCATTGTTAATATACTTAATGATATGTTTACTTATCATAGTATCATTTTAACTATATATATATCCATATATATGTCATCATATAGTTTTTACAAGTTTTAACGTTCGTGAATCACCGGTCAACTTGGGTGGTCAATTGTCTATATGAAACATATTTCAATTAATCAAGTCTTAACAAGTTTGATTGCTTAACATGTTGGAAACATTTAATCATGTAAATATCAATCTCAATTAATATATATAAACTTGGAAAAGTTCGGGTCACTACAGTACCTACCCGTTAAATAAATTTCGTCCCGAAATTTTAAGCTGTTGAAGGTGTTGACGAATCTTCTGGAAATAGATGAGGGTATTTCTTCTTCATCTGATCTTCACGCTCCCAGGTGAACTCGGGTCCTCTACGAGCATTCCATCGAACCTTAACAATTGGTATCTTATTTTGCTTAAGTCTTTTAACCTCACGATCCATTATTTCGACGGGTTCTTCGATGAATTGAAGTTTTTCGTTGATTTGGATTTCATCTAACGGAATAGTGAGATCTTCTTTAGCAAAACATTTCTTCAAATTCGAGACGTGGAAAGTGTTATGTACAGCCGCGAGTTGTTGAGGTAACTGAAGTTGGTAAGCTACTGGTCCGACACGATCAATAATCTTGAATGGTCCAATATACCTTGGATTTAATTTCCCTCGTTTACCAAATCGAATAACGCCTTTCCAAGGTGCAACTTTAAGCATGACCGTCTCTCCAATTTCAAATTCTATATCTTTTCTTTTAATGTCAGCGTAGCTCTTTTGTCGACTTTGGGCGGTTTTCAACCGTTGTTGAATTTGGATGATCTTCTCGGTAGTTTCTTGTATAATCTCCGGACTCGTAATCTGTCTATCCCCCACTTCACTCCAACAAATCGGAGACCTGCACTTTCTACCATAAAGTGCTTCAAACGGTGCCATCTCAATGCTTGAATGGTAGCTGTTGTTGTAGGAAAATTCTGCTAACGGTAGATGTCGATCCCAACTGTTTCCGAAATCAATAACACATGCTCGTAGCATGTCTTCAAGCGTTTGTATCGTCCTTTCGCTCTGCCCATCAATTTGTGGATGATAGGCAGTACTCATGTCTAGACGAGTTCCTAATGCTTGCTGTAATGTCTGCCAGAATCTTGAAATAAATCTACCATCCCTATCAGAGATAATAGAGATTGGTATTCCATGTCTGGAGACGACTTCCTTCAAATACAGTCGTGCTAACTTCTCCATCTTGTCATCTTCTCTTATTGGCAGGAAGTGTGCTGATTTGGTGAGACGATCAACTATTACCCAAATAGTATCAAAACCACTTGCAGTCCTTGGCAATTTAGTGATGAAATCCATGGTAATGTTTTCCCATTTACATTCCGGGATTTCGGGTTGTTGAAGTAGACCTGATGGTTTCTGATGCTCAGCTTTGACCTTAGAACACGTCAAACATTCTCCTACGTATTTAGCAACATCGGCTTTCATACCCGGCCACCAAAAATGTTTCTTGAGATCCTTGTACATCTTCCCCGTTCCAGGATGTATTGAGTATCTGGTTTTATGAGCTTCTCTAAGTACCATTTCTCTCATATCTCCAAATTTTGGTACCCAAATCCTTTCAGCCCTATACCGGGTTCCATCTTCCCGAATATTAAGATGCTTCTCCGATCCTTTGGGTATTTCATCCTATAAATTTCCCTTTTTTAAAACTCCTTGTTGCGCTTCCTTTATTTGAGTAGTAAGGTTATTATGAATCATTATATTCATCGAGTTTACTCGAATGGGTTCTCTGTCCTTCCTGCTCAAGGCATCGGCTACCACATTTGCCTTCCCCGGGTGGTAACGAATCTCAAAGTTGTAATCATTCAATAATTCAATCCACCTACGCTGCCTCATATTCAGTTGTTTCTGATTAAATATGTGTTGAAGACTTTTGTGGTCGGTATATATAATACTTTTGACCCCATATAAGTAGTGCCTCCAAGTCTTTAATGCAAAAACAACTGCGCCTAATTCCAAATCATGCATCGTATAATTTTGTTCGTGAATCTTCAATTGTCTAGACGCATAAGCAATCACCTTCGTTCGTTGCATTAATACACAACCGAGACCTTGCTTTGATGCGTCACAATAAATCACAAAATCATCATTCCCTTCAGGCAATGACAATATAGGTGCCGTAGTTAGCTTTTTCTTCAATAACTGAAACGCTTTCTCTTGTTCATCATTCCATTCAAATTTCTTCCCTTTATGCGTTAACGCAGTCAAGGGTTTTGCTATTCTGGAAAAGTCTTGGATGAACCTTCTGTAGTAACCAGCTAGTCCTAAAAACTGACGTATGTGTTTCGGAGTTTTTAGGGTTTTCCACTTTTCAACAATTTCTATCTTTGCCGGATCCACCTTAATACCTTCTTTGATCACTATGTGACCGAGGAATTGAACTTCTTCCAACCAAAATGCACACTTTGAAAACTTAGCGTACAATTCTTCCTTCCTCAATACTTCTAACACCTTTCTCAAATGTTCACCGTGTTCTTGGTCATTCTTTGAGTAAATAAGTATATCATCAATGAAAACAATGACAAACTTATCAAGGTATGGTCCACACACTCGGTTCATAAGGTCCATGAACACAGCTGGTGCATTAGTTAAACCAAACGGCATGACCATAAACTCGTAATGACCGTAACGTGTTCTGAAAGCAGTCTTTGGAATATCATCTTCTTTCACCCGCATTTGATGATACCCAGAACGTAAGTCAATCTTTGAATAAACAGATGAGCCTTGTAGTTGATCAAATAAGTCGTCGATTCTCGGTAGTGGGTAGCAGTTCTTGATGGTAAGCTTGTTCAACTCTCTGTAGTCGATACACAACCTGAATGTACCATCTTTCTTCTTGACAAACAAAACAGGAGCTCCCCACGGTGATGTGCTTGGTCGAATGAAACCACGCTCTAAAAGTTCTTGTAATTAGCTTTGCAGTTCTTTCATCTCACTGGGTGCGAGTCTGTAAGGAGCACGAGCTATTGGTGCAGCTCCTGGTACAAGATCTATTTGAAATTCAACGGATCGATGTGGGGGTAATCCCGGTAATTCTTTCGGAAATACATCGGGAAATTCTTTTGCAATGGGAACATCATTGATGCTCTTTTCTGCAGTTTGTACTTTCTCGACGTGTGCTAGAACAGCATAGCAACCTTTTCTTATTAGTTTTTGTGCCTTCAAATTACTAATAAGATGTAGCTTCGTGTTGCCCTTTTCTCCGTACACCATTAAGGGTTTTCCTTTTTCTCGTATAATGCAAATTGCATTTTTGTAACAAACGATCTCTGCTTTCACTTCTTTCAACCAGTCCATACCGATTATCACATCAAAACTCCCTAACTCTACTGGTATCAAATCAATCTTAAATGTTTCGCTAACCAGTTTAATTTCTCGATTCCGACATATATTATCTGCTGAAATTAATTTACCATTTACTAATTCGAGTAAAAATTTACTATCCAAAGGCGTCAATGGACAACTTAATTTAGCACAAAAATCTCTACTCATATAGCTTCTATCTGCACCCGAATCAAATAAAACGTAAGCAGATTTATTGTCAATAAGAAACGTACCCGTAACAAGCTCCGGGTCTTCCTGTGCCTCTGCCGCATTAATATTGAAAACTCTTCTGCGGCCTTGTCCATTCGTGTTCTCCTGGTTCGGGCAATTTCTAATAATGTGGCCCGGTTTTCCACATTTATAACAAACTACATTGGCATAACTTGCTCCGACACTACTTGCTCCGCCATTACTCGTTCCGACACCATTTGTTCCTTTCGTTCTATTAACCCCTAGTCCGTAGACCTCACACTTCGCCGCGCTATGACCATTTCTTTTACACTTGTTGCAAAATTTGGTGCAGAACCCCGAGTGATACTTTTCACACCTTTGGCATAGCTGCTTCTGATTGTTGTTGTTGTTGCGGTTATTATTATTGTTGGGATGATTGTTGTAGTTGCTGTTGTTGTTGTTGTTGTTGTTGTTGTTGTTATTGGGCCGTTTGTTGTAGTTACGATTGATGTTGCGATTGTTGGGATAATTGTTGCGATTATTGTTGTAATTGCTGTTGTTGTTGTATTGGTGATTCTTATCACCATTTTCCTCCCACTTTCTTTTGACTTACTTCACATTGGCCTCTTCAGCAGTCTGTTCTTTAATTCTTTCTTCAATATGGTTCACTAGTTTGTGAGCCATTCTACATGCCTGTTGTATGGAGGCGGGCTCGTGTGAACTTATATCTTCTTGGATTCTTTCCGGTAATCCTTTCACAAACGCGTCAATCTTCTCTTCCTCATCTTCGAATGTTCCCGGACACAATAGGCACAATTCTGTGAATCGTCTTTCGTACGTGGTAATATCAAATCCTTGGGTTCGTAACCCTCTAAGTTCTGTCTTGAGCTTATTGGCCTCGGTTCTGGGATGGTACTTCTCGTTCATCAAGTGCTTGAATGCTGACCACGGTAGTGCGTACGCATCGTCTTGTCCCACTTGCTCTAGATAGGTATTCCACCATGTTAACGCAGAACCTGTGAAGGTGTGCGTTGCGTACTTCACTTTGTCCTCTTCAAAACACTTACTTATGGCAAACACCGATTCGACCTTCTCGGTCCACCGTTTCAATCCGATCGGTCCTTCGGTTCCATCAAATTCCAAAGGTTTGCAGGCAGTGAATTCTTTGTAGGTGCATCCTACACGATTTCCTGTACTGCTAGATCCAAGGTTATTGTTGGTATGTAGCGCAGCCTGTACTGCGGCTATGTTTGAAGCTAGAAAAGTACGGAATTCCTCTTCATTCATATTCACGGTGTGTCGAGTAGTCGATGCCATTTCCTTCAAAATAGTCAAATGGAACAAGTTAATCATACAGAATATTAAGAGTAGTTAATAGTATTTCGTAGCATAATATGAACTCATTTATAAAAGCTTTTTCTTCATATTAGCGTTTTATAAGTTTAAATTCGGGTAGTACCTACCCGTTAAGTTCATACTTAGTAGCTAATATACAATTCAACTACTACAATTCTATATGAAAAACTGATTATAATAATATTTCGCGTTCAAACTTTTACACAATATTTTACAAACTTACAATACCGCTTATTTTACATATAACATGAAATATAGCACACGATCAATTTGATACAAGATGGTTGTGAAGATAATTCTAGCTAGTACACAAGTCGTTCAGTAAAGGCAATAAAGACACGTAATTCATACGTCCAGAAACAAGTCATGCATTCTGGTTTTACTAGGATTACTTCCCATCCTTGGTCTTGTGGAACATAACCTTTATGGCCGTTGATAAGACAGCGTGTTGTAACGTCGTCAAAGGGACGAGGGTTACGTAATGTCCAACAGTCCCGTAACAATCTAAAAACCTCATTTCTTACCCCAATTACCGACTCCGTCACTTGTGGGAACGTTTTGTTTAATAGTTGTAGCCCGATGTTCTTGTTCTCACTTTGATGAGAAGCGAACATTACTAATCCGTAAGCATAACATGCTTCTTTATGTTGCATGTTAGCCGCTTTTTCTAAATCATGAAGTCCAATATTCGGATATATTGAGTCAAAATAATTTCTTAACCCATTGCGTAAAATAGCATTTGGGTTTCCCGCAATATATGCGTCAAAGTAAACACATCGTAACTTATGGATTTCCCAATGTGATATCCCCCATCTTTCGAACGAAAGCCTTTTATAAACCAAGGCATTCTTGGAACGTTCTTCGAATGTCTTACAAACTGATCTCGCCTTAAATAGTTGTGCCGAAGAATTCTGACCGACTCTTGACAAGATTTCATAAATCTTGTCTCCGGGTAGGTCTCTTAAAATATTGGGTTGTCTATCCATTTTGTGTTTTTATACTGTAAAATAGACAAGAGTTAGATTCATAAAAAAAATACTTATTAATACAAGCAATTTTTACATATATCATAAAGCATAAGCACACTATATTACATATATTACACCACACGAATACAACTATCTTATTTCGACTCGCTTGTTTCTTCTTCTTCGGTTTTGGTTCGTTTTGCCAAGTTTCTAGGGATATATGATGTTCCCCTAATACGAGCCGTCGTTTTCCACATTGGTTTAGAAAAACCTGGTGGTTTAGAGGTTCCCGGGTCATTGTTACAACTTAAGGACTTCGGGGGTTGACGATACATATAAAGTTCATCGGGGTTGGAATTAGATTTCTCTATTTTTATGCCCTTTCCCTTATTATTTTCTTTTGCCTTTTTAAATTCAGTTGGGGTAATTTCTATAACATCATCGGAATTCTCGTCGGAATCCGATTCATCGGAGAATTGGTAATCCTCCCAATATTTTGCTTCCTTGGCGGAAACACCATTGACCATAATTAACCTTGGTCGGTTGGTTGAGGATTTTCTTTTACTTAACCATTTTATTATTTCCCCCACCGGTTCTATTTCTTCATCCGGTTCCGATTCTTCTTCCGGTTCCGATTCTTCTTCCGGTTCCGACTCTTCTTCCGGTTCCTCTTCGGGAACTTGTGAATCAGTCCACGAATCATTCCAATTTACATTTGACTCTTCATTATTATTAGGTGAGTCAATGGGACTTGTTCTAGAGGTAGACATCTATCACATAATATCAAAAGCGTTAAGAGATTAATATATCACATGTTAAAAATATATAGTTTCTAACAAAATTTGTTAAGCAATCATTTTTCAAGTAAACACGGTCGAAGTCCAGACTCACTAATGCATCCTAACAAACTCGATAAGACACACTAATGCAAAATTCTGGTTCTCTAAGACCAACGCTCGGATACCAACTGAAATGTCCCGTTCTTATTGATTAAAAACGTTCCATATTAATTGATTTCGTTGCGAGGTTTTGACCTCTATATGAGACGTTTTTCAAAGACTGCATTCATTTTTAAAACAAACCATAACCTTTATTTCATAGATAAAGGTTTTAAAAATCTTTACGTAGATTATTAAATAATGATAATCTAAAATATCATGTTTACACACGACCATTACATAATGGTTTACAATACAAATATGTTACAACAAAATAAGTTTTTTGAATGCAGTTTTTACACAATATCATATAAGCATGGACTCCAAATCTCGTCCTTATTTAAGTATGCGACAGCGGAAGCTCTTAATAATCACCTGAGAATAAACATGCTTAAAACGTCAACAAAAATGTTGGTGAGTTATAGGTTTAACCTATATATATCAAATCATAATAATAGACCACAAGATTTCATATTTCAATACACATCCCATACATAGAGATAAAAATCATTCATATGGTGAACACCTGGTAACCGACATTAACAAGATGCATATATAAGAATATCCCCATCATTCCGGGACACCCTTCGGATATGATATAAATTTCGAAGTACTAAAGCATCCGGTACTTTGGATGGGGTTTGTTAGGCCCAATAGATCTATCTTTAGGATTCGCGTCAATTATGGTGCCTGTTCCCTAATTCTTAGATTACCAGACTTAATAAAAATGGGCATATTCGATTTCGATAATTCAACCATAGAATGTAGTTTCACGTACTTGTGTCTATTTTGTAAATCATTTATAAAACCTGCATGTATTCTCATCCCAAAAATATTAGATTTTAAAAGTGGGACTATAACTCACTTTCACAGATTTTTACTTCGTTGGGAAGTAAGACTTGGCCACTGGTTGATTCACGAACCTATAACAATATATACATATATATCAAAGTATGTTCAAAATCTATTTACAACACTTTTAATATATTTTGATGTTTTAAGTTTATTAAGTCAGCTGTCCTCGTTAGTAACCTACAACTAGTTGTCCACAGTTAGATGTACAGAAATAAATCGATAAATATTATCTTGAATCAATCCACGACCCAGTGTATACGTATCTCAGTATTGATCACAACTCAAACTATATATATTTTGGAATCAACCTCAACCCTGTATAGCTAACTCCAACATTCACATATAGAGTGTCTATAGTTGTTCCGAAATATATATAGATGTGTCGACATGATAGGTCGAAACATTGTATATGTGTCTATGGTATCTCAAGATTACATAATATACAATACAAGTTGATTAAGTTATGGTTGGAATAGATTTGTTACCAATTTTCACGTAGCTAAAATGAGAAAAATTATCCAATCTTGTTTTACCCATAACTTCTTCATTTTAAATCCGTTTTGAGTGAATCAAATTGCTATGGTTTCATATTGAACTCTATTTTATGAATCTAAACAGAAAAAGTATAGGTTTATAGTCGGAAAAATAAGTTACAAGTCGTTTTTGTAAAGGTAGTCATTTCAGTCGAAAGAACGACGTCTAGATGACCATTTTAGAAAACATACTTCCACTTTGAGTTTAACCATAATTTTTGGATATAGTTTCATGTTCATAATAAAAATCATTTTCTCAGAATAACAACTTTTAAATCAAAATTTATCATAGTTTTTAATTAACTAACCCAAAACAGCCCGCGGTGTTACTACGACGGCGTAAATCCGGTTTTACGGTGTTTTTCGTGTTTCCAGGTTTTAAATCATTAAGTTAGCATATCATATAGATATAGAACATGTGTTTAGTTGATTTTAAAAGTCAAGTTAGAAGGATTAACTTTTGTTTGCGAACAAGTTTAGAATTAACTAAACTATGTTCTAGTGATTACAAGTTTAAAACCTTCGAATAAGATAGCTTTATATGTATGAATCGAATGATGTTATGAACATCATTACTACCTTAAGTTCCTTGGATAAACCTACTGGAAAAGAAAAAAATGGATCTAGCTTCAGCGGATCCTTGGATGGCTCGAAGTTCTTGAAGCAGAATCATGACACGAAAACAAGTTCAAGTAAGATCATCACTTGAAATAAGATTGTTATAGTTATAGAAATTGAACCAAAGTTTGAATATGATTATTACCTTGTATTATAATGATAACCTACTGTAAGAAACAAAGATTTCTTGAGGTTGGATGATCACCTTACAAGATTGGAAGTGAGCTAGCAAACTTGAAAGTATTCTTGATTTTATGTAACTAGAACTTGTAGAATATATGAAGAACACTTAGAACTTGAAGATAGAACTTGAGAGAGATCAATTAGATGAATAAAATTGAAGAATGAAAGTGTTTGTAGGTGTTTTTGGTCGTTGGTGTATGGATTAGATATAAAGGATATGTAATTTTGTTTTCATGTAAATAAGTCACGAATGATTACTCATATTTTTGTAATTTTATGAGATATTTCATGCTAGTTGCCAAATGATGGTTCCCACATGTGTTAGGTGACTCACATGGGCTGCTAAGAGCTGATCATTGGAGTGTATATACCAATAGTACATACATCTAAAAGCTGTGTATTGTACGAGTACGAATACGGGTGCATACGAGTAGAATTGTTGATGAAACTGAACGAGGATGTAATTGTAAGCATTTTTGTTAAGTAGAAGTATTTTGATAAGTGTATTGAAGTATTTCAAAAGTGTATAAATACATATTAAAACACTACATGTATATACATTTTAACTGAGTCGTTAAGTCATCGTTAGTCGTTACATGTAAGTGTTGTTTTGAAACCTTTAGGTTAACGATCTTGTTAAATGTTGTTAACCCAATGTTTATAATATCAAATGAGATTTTAAATTATTATATTATCATGATATTATCATGTATGAATATCCCTTAATATGATATATATACATTAAATGTCTTCACAACGATAATCGTTACATATATGTCTCGTTTAAAAATCATTAAGTTAGTAGTCTTGTTTTTACATATGTAGTTCATTGTTAATATACTTAATGATATGTTTACTTATCATAGTATCATGTTAACTATATATATATATCCATATATATGTTATCATATAGTTTTTACAAGTTTTAACGTTCGTGAATCACCGGTCAACTTGGGTGGTCAATTGTCTATATGAAACATATTTCAATTAATCAAGTCTTAACAAGTTTGATTGCTTAACATATTGGAAACATTTAATCATGTAAATATCAATCTCAATTAATATATATATAAACATGGAAAAGTTCGGGTCACTACAGTTTTCATGGATGATTTTTCAGTCTTCGGTGATACATTTGAAACATGTCTACTTAATCTTGAACGAATGCTTATTAGATGCGAACAATCAAATGTAGTTCTTAATTGGGAGAAATGCCATTTCATGGTTAATGAAGGCATCGTTCTTGGTCATAAAATTTTAAAGGAAGGAATTGAAGTGGATAGAGCTAAAGTAGATGTAATTGCTAAACTTCCACATCCCACCAATGTTAGAGGAGTTAGGAGTTTTCTAGGGCATGCCGGTTTTTACCGACGTTTCATAAAAGATTTTTCTAAAATTGCCACTCCTATGAATAAACTCCTAGAAAAGGATGCTCCATTCATTTTTTCAGATGAATGCATCAAATCTTTTAATATTCTTAAAGAAAAACTCACTAATGCGGCTATCATGATAACTCCAAATTGGAATCTACCATTTGAACTAATGTGCGATGCAAGTGATTTTGCAATGGGAGCCGTTTTAGGACAAAGGATTGAAAAATGATTTCAACCTATATATTATGCTAGTAAGATGTTACAAGGAGCACAAACAAATTACACAACTACTGAAAAAGAACTCCTTGCTATTGTCTTTGCTTTTGACAAATTTCGTTCATATCTCGTTCTAGCAAAAACGGTGGTCTATACTGACCATTCTGCTCTTAGATACCTATTTTCGAAACAAGATGCTAAACCAAGATTAATCCGTTGGATCTTACTCTTACAAGAGTTCGATATTGAAATCCGAGATAAAAAGGAGCAGAAAATCTCGCCGTTAATCATCTTTCTCATCTTGAAAATCCTGAATTAGAAGTTCTAAATGAATCGGCCATACAAGACAACTTTCCTGATGAATATCTATTGAAGATAGATTATAATGAAATTTCATGGTTTGCAGACTATGCAAACTACTTAGTATGTGGATTCCTTGAAAAAGGGTTGTCGTACCAAAAACGAAAGAAATTCTTTAGTGATATAAAACACTATTTCTGGGAAGATCCACATTTGTTTAAAAGTTGTCCCGATGGAATAATACGCCGATGTGTATTCGGAGATGAAGCCAGTCAAATCTTAAACCATTGTCATAAAGGACCAACAGGAGGGCATTATGGGCCTCAACTTACAGCAAGAAAAGGTTACGATGTTGGATTCTATTGGCCTATAATTTTCAAAGACGCACACCTTCTTTGCAAATCCTGTGATGCTTGTCAAAGGGCCGGAAAAATAAGTCAACTTGATGAAATGCCACAAAATATCATTCAAGTATGTGAAGTATTTGACATTTGGGGTATTGACTTTATGGGTCCATTTCCAAAATCTCATAATAATCTCTGCATTCTCGTTGCCATTGATTATGTATCTAAATGGGCGGAAGCACAAGCTCTCCCGACTAACGATGCACGAGTTGTAGTCAACTTTTTAAAACGTCTTTTTGCAAGGTTCGGAACACCGAAAGCTTTAATAAGTGATCGGGGTACTCATTTCTGTAATAATCAACTTGAGAAAGTTCTCAAAAGATATGGAGTAACTCATAAAATCTCAACCGCTTATCATCCACAAACAAGTGGACAAGTTGAAAATACCAGCCGAGCTTTAAAACGTATTCTAGAGAAAACCGTAGGATCAAATCCGAAGGAATGGTCCATGAAATTGGAGGATGCACTCTGGGCTTTTAGAACAGCCTATAAAACTCCAATTGGAACCACACCGTTTAGACTCGTTTACGAAAAAGCATGTCATCTTCCAGTAGAAATTGAACACAAAGCATTTTGGGCTTTGAAGACATGTAATCTTGATTTACATGAAGCCGGACGTCTACGATTAAGTCAACTAAATGAATTAGAAGAATTAAGACATGAAGCATACGAAAATTCGTTAATCTATATGGAAAGAACGAAGAAATGGCATGATAAAAGAATCAGAAGTTCAAAAGAATTTAAAGAAGGAGACAGAGTTCTTCTTTTTAATTCACGATTCAAGCTATTTCCTGGAAAGTTGAAATCAAGATGGTCTGGACCATTCATAGTCAAAAGAGTTTTCCCATACGGAACTGTAGAATTAATAAATTCAAATGGGATTGAATTTAAAGTTAATGGTCACAGAGTTAAACATTACATACATGGTCCGATGGAAGTTGACAATGAAGTCAATCATAATTTCACCACTCAAGAAAACCCTCAAAATTAAAACATAAATATGTTATCAACAACATATGAAAAATCAAAATTAAAAAATGAGGAGGATTCAAATTGGAGTGATGAAGAAGAATTCTTATACAAACCTCGCATTCCAAGAAACGAAGAAAAATGTGAACAAGAAGTTCAAATAGAAGTGAAAGAACCAAGAAAAGAACACCCGAAAAAGGTTTACAAACCAACTCGACTTACTAAAGTAGGAGACCCGGGCGAATTTATCATTTCTTGCTTGCTTAATGATGGTGCTATATATAATGGACTCGCAGATTTAGGAGCAAGTGCAAATATTATGCCTCTTTCCTTATACAAAATATTAGGTATGGGTAAATTAAAACCAACCCAAATAGGTGTTCAATCATTTAACCTAACCATTAAACACCCGGTTGGAATAGCAAATAATTTACTTGTTAACGTGGAAAGTTTGACCTTTGTTGCAAATTTCATAGTTATTAATATGGAGGAAAACCTTGATATTCCTCTAATTTTAGGTCGCCCATTTTTAGCAACCACCGAGGCATTCATTGATGTAAGAGAAGGTAGAATGACACGTAGGGATGGTGATAAATCGATCACCTTTGTGAACCGAAAGTTTAGATCTCCACCAACCAAAACTGTTATACCAATAAAAACACATAAGTGTAGGGAAGATGAAGAAACACTTAATGATGATCCGATCACAAAGAACCCCATTGATGATACGAAATTAGATGAACCAGTTTTTAACAGTTCAACGAAGAAACTTTATAAACGGATTCACAATGCTAGGATTAAGGGAAACTTTAAGTTATGTAACCGATTAGTATCCAATTTATCACCAAAATAAAAGGCGATGTTAGTTGAATTTGTGAAAGTTACGGAGGAAATCAACAAATGGATTGAAGCAAAAGTCAGAGATATACAAGTTGTTGATGATCCAATTGAAAATAACGTTAATCACAATTTCAACACCACATCTAACTAAGTGTGGGGAGGTTCGAATCTTTTTAGTTTAATATGTATTTCTGTTAGAGTTAGATATTCTGTTTTTGTGTAGTTCTCGAGAATGGAATCCGTATGGTCTTTCCCTAGCAGACCCTAAAGAACTAGTCTTCTCCCCCCATTCTGAATTTTTTTTTTTTTTAGGTTTTACGAAATGAAGAATTCCTTTGATCTGAACCATGGTCTAATGCTACATGCTATGATTACTAAACGTAATAATGACACTCTTTCGAGTGAACTGGTATCATTCATAAGAGAAAAAATAGACGGAGTAAGAAAATAACTCCGAAAAGATCATCATAAGATACATTTTGGTAAAGGAAAATCAAAATCCGCAACAAAAAGAAGAGCACGACACCTTGAAAGATGTTACAAATGCGGAAAATGGTCACACGAAGGTAAATGTTCAAATAATCAAACATATTCAAACACCGAATTTGTTACTCTATGCAGAGAAGGACCGTTTATATGTTTAGAAGAAAAGATATTGAAGATTCGAGGTTATGCTTACGTAGCTATGGAGAACCAAATCACACGACTCTCCTATGAGTCGGCTAAAGCATGTCTCTGAGAATTCTTTCTCACAGGTAAGTATGTACAGTTTCTATTTTTATTGCTTTTAACCTTTTGATAATAAACGCTGAATCGTTCGCTATAAAGTATTAAATTGGTATTCAATAAAATTAGGTATGCGTAACCGAAATTATTGATATCATACAAAATTTATTACATCACTGCGAAATTTATCTTTTATTCTTAAGGTATAAATATCTTTAATCAATCAACCCAAAATATTTCAGAAATTCGTCAGGAGTAAAACTAAGTAATATAGCCGAAATTACTTTACCGAAAAGAGGGGCGTATATTTTTGATAATATTTGATTGATTAAAGTGGGATAAAAGACCAAAAAGATTTTCAATTTCTTATTTTTACTTTGTTTTTAAAATTAATGTATAAATATTAAATTAATATTGTAAACTTGTTAAAATCAATATATTTAAGTTTGTAAACATTTGAAAAATTAATATTTTTAATATAAGTTTGTATGTATAAAAATGATATTTATATGAATTTTTAATTTTATGCATTTTAAATTTAAGTTTGGTGTGAATTTAAAAAACAAAAATTTACTTTATTTCACTAAGTTAAAAATATGATTTTTAAAATTCGTCGTGAGTTGAAAACTAGATCGTTGAACCAAAATTGCTTTACCCAAGGAAGGGACGAGAATTTTTATTATCATTATTTTTAATCTTATTAAATTAAAGTATGCCAAAAATATTAAAAAAAACCCAAAAATCTTTGCTTTTAAAACCGCGCTTAAAAATGACAAATTTTAAAATTTTGATGAGGGACGGACTAGGACAACGATCCGAAACAACCTCGTCCTAAAAAGGAAAGCAAAATTTTAAAATTTAATTTAATTATTTTGTGTTAAAAGTAAAAGGTTTTAAAAAAAAAAAAAAAAAATATACCCCCATGCGATCGCATGGGAATTGCACAGCAAAGCCATGCGATCGCATGGCCAAGAAAATCTGGACAGATTCATAAGCTCATCGAGCTGCTGCTACTGCCTTCCACAAACACACATATACGAAAACATACATCACATATTTCTGTACAAATAACTAAAGATACTTTTGTTTTGGAAAATTTTATCAGTTTTACCCAATTTCTTATAATATATTTGAAAAAAAAGATGGATCTACACGATGAATCAATTCCATCATTAAAAGGAAGTAAAGTCTTCCGAAAAAGACACGCGCTTCTTGATTTAGGTCAGGAAGTTGTCGTCCAGACCAGTTGTAGAGTCTACGAAAAACCTTGAAAAATTTTCTCGAAAATCAGCTGGAAATCCACGGACCTCAGCATCAAACAGGGTCGCCAAGTGGTCAGACTTATCCTAACCATGAGAGGATCTGTCTCGTAAAATGGGGAGGGCGCCGTGCAAATTAGCTTGATAAGACTAATGAATCAGATCCCCAGAAAGGATAATCTCCTTAAAAGATCAAAAATCAGCTTTTAAGACTGATATTACTCAATCCTTGAGATTGACTTTTAAAGATTGAGAATTACAAACTCATGGAATTCGATGATATCTAAACTCGAGCTTGAACGAGAAAATATTTTGATCAAAATTACAAACCGATTTGTTTTCTGAAAAACCCATTTTTAATGCGTTCATTACCATTGAACGTAAAATCCTAGGAATTCACCTGGAATTCATTAGGTCACCTGAACTAAATCGGGTGTCAACCGTAAGAACGGTGGTTGCATAGCATGGTCAAAGACAGGACCTTGTGTCAGCCCGAAAAACTATAGGGTGAGCTTTACTATTGCTCCTACCAAGGATAGTAATTTCATCCGACACGTTATAGACTATAATTAAAAGCATGTCACGGGACATTGCCTTAACAGTTGCTTGTTCAACGCTTTCCTTTACAACCGGACGGTAGTTTACCGAAAGGTAATATACGGAGCAAGTATACTGGACGTATTGCTTTCCCAATACAAGGTTAGCAAGTGGGTGACACAAAACTGCAAGTTTTGAGACACAAAACCGCAAGTTTTGAGCCAAAATTTTCAAATCTGAAACCCACAAAACCCACAAAAACAATTTTGCAAACACCGGTGAAGGGTTATTCCGGAAAACTTATCTAGGGTAAAAGCTAGATTTAATTTTCAAAAGATCAAATGTTTTCATAAAGATCCAATTTCCTAAATGATCTAAATTTTTATAGTCATGTGGGACTGTAAACCACATCGTTACTACCATTGTTCATACCGCCATATAGAAATCACTGATGTACAAAGTGTGAAGAATAAAGAAGTGATTCTAGTATTTTTATTTCAAGACTATATTGCTTGAGGACAAGCAACGCTCAAGTGTGGGAATATTTGATAATGCTAAAAACGAACATATATTTCATAGCATTATCCCTCAAGAAAGACAAGCTTTTAGTTGCAATTGTTCTATTTACAAGTGATATTCGTTTAAATAATAAATGGTGAAGACAAAAGACAGATTCGACGAATTGAAGACGCAAACGACCAAAAAGCTAAAAAGTACAAATTACAATCAAAGTGGTTCCAATTATTGATGAGAAACGTCTCAAAATTACAAGAGTACAAGACACAAAACGCAAAATACAAGATATTAAATTGTACCCAAGGACGTTTGAAATCCGGAACCGGGACCAGAGTCAACTCTCAACGCTCGACGCAACGGACTAAAAATTACGAGTCAACTATGCACATAAATATAATATAATATTTAAATAATTCTTAAAATTATTTATATATTATATATATATTTATAAACCGTCGGCAAGAAGCAAACAAGCTCATGTGAGCTGGAAAACCAGGCCATGCGATCGCATGGCCTGGCAGTTATAAAACCATGCGATCGCATGGTGAATAGTAACTGGCCACATCCCTATAAATTTTGCAGTTTGGTTGAACAACATAACATCTTTTTCTCTTCCTATCTATCAAAGTATATATATATATATATATATATATATATGTATATATATATATATATATTAATTATAATGTTAATTTTAATAATAAGGGTATGTTAGCGAATGTTGTAAGGGTGTAAGTCGAAATTCTGTCCGTGTAACGCTACGCTATTTTTAATCATTGTAAGTTATGTTCAACCTTTTTAAATTAATGTCTCGTAGCTAAGTTATTATTATGATTATTTAATGCCGAAGTAATCGTGATGTTGGGCTAAATATTAAAATTGGGTAATTGGGCTTTGTACCATAATTGGGTTTTGGACAAAAGAACGACACTTGTGGAAATTAGACTATGGGCTATTAATGGGCTTTATATTAACTAAATGATACCTCGTTGATTTAATATATAGACTTATAATTTGACGTATTTATATATAACCACATACGCTTGACTGGGTACGGTGGGCGGGATATCTATAAATACCAATAATTATTCATTTAATCGGACACAGAATTGGATTAATAGTTAATAGATTTGTTGAAACAGGGGTGGATTACATTCAAGGGTAATTGGTGTAATTGTTAACAAAGTAGTAAAACCTTGGACTACACGCAGTCGATAACCTGGTGTATTCATTAAACAAAGTATTAAGACCTTGTTACAATTCGAATCCCCAATTAGTTGGAATATTTGACTTCGGGAATAAGAATAATTTGACGAAGACTTCCGCATTTTATGATTATGACTGATGGACTATTATGGAAAAAATCGTATGGACATATCAAATAATCCAGGACAAAGGACAATTAACCCATGGGAATAAACTAAAATCAACACGTCAAACATCATGATTACGGAAGTTTAAATAAGCATAATTTCTTTATTTCACATTTAATTGCACTTTTAATTATCGCACTTTTATTTACTGTCATTGTATTTAATTGCACTTTTAATTATCGTACTCTTTAATTATCGCAATTTTATTTTATCGCACTTTTATTTATAGCAATTTCATTATCGTTATTTAATTTACGCTTTAATTTAAGTTATATTTATTTTTAATATTTTACATTAGGTTTTAACTGCGACTAAAGTTTTAGAACCGACAAACCGGTCATTAAACAGTAAAAACCCCCTTTTATAATAATAATACTACTTATATTTATATATATTTTTGTATTTTTACAATTATAAGTTAAAAAATATAGCGTTAAACTTGGCTAAGATCCCTGTGGAACGAACCGAACTTACTAAAAACTACACTACTGTATGATTAGGTACACTGCCTATAAGTATTGTAGCAAGGTTTAGGTATATCCATTCTATAAATAAATAAATATCTTGTGTAAAATTGTATCGTATTTAATAGTATTTTATAGCAAAAAATATAACTATTTTGTATACACCTCTACGCACATCAATTAGGATCCGCTTTAATGCGATCGTCCATTTTAATTGTTCTGTCAAAGATTTTCTTATAAATTCATCTCCTTCGTTTCCTTACAACTCACACCTTCTGTTGATACATTTTATGCAAGTCCCTAGACATCTACCCACGTCCATTGCAAGTACAACAGTTTACAGGCCATCATGATCGCTCGTTATTATCCTATCCGTGTTTGTATGTGGTTACAGGAACTGCAGGAACGAGATTTAGATGTTTGACTATGTTAGACTTAGTCAGACGTACGAGTGAAGCCTCACTAGTACGGCTGACAGGCTCATACGCACGGTTGATGCTGAGCTAAGTCACAATTACAACCTAAATGAGAATACACGAGCGAGTGATCACCCGTACGGCTGATGAAGCCAACTCGTACGTGTGATGGATGAATCGTACGGGTGAGTCAACAGCAGGGGTATATAAAGTCTTATGTTCTTCATTTTAGGTTAAGCCTCTTATTTGTTACACACACTCAGATCTGGTGAGCTCCTCCGATTCTCTCTCAACCCAAATCACCCAGGTGGTGAATAATAGCTCTAGGTGTTGATCTAATCACACTTGATTTAGTTGTGATTTGACTAAATTAATCCCAAAAAGCTTAACCTATTCACTAGAGGGTTTGATTCACTTATTCCGTCATTGTATGAGTTAAATCTGTTGATTTCTAAGTTCCTAGTCATGTTTCATCACCTTCTATTATTTTCCCCTCAACTCATATTTTAAAGTATTCATCAATATGCTCCATCCAGTTCTGATTCTCGATATACTTCTAACTTTCATATCGGTCATTCTTCTTTTTTATCTACCGCCGGAAGAATCTATATACTTCTACTATACTCTTGGGTTTATAGTGTTTCTAGTTATCTCGTGTCTTTATATTGCTATATGCATCGATATATATGGTTTATAATTGCTGGTTTGTCATTGGGCTTTATATCTTCCCTTATATTTCAAAGTCTCTGCTTCTGTCTTCTATAATCATTGTCATCTCCAGTTAATGCTCTCTTTTATTTGCTGCTATATATACCCTAATTTATATTTCGGAATTTTGTCCTTTCGTTTCTTCTTCTTGCGATTAAGCACCGCTTGTAATGGTCCAGAATTCGCAGATATGAATTTTGGAATGAACATTGTTAATGTTCTAGGAAGGAAATTGTGATGGCACGATCTTGACTTGTCAAATTACCAGAATAACTTGGAAAAGGCCGAATCATCAAGAAATATTTTCTTGATATTTTAGAGGTTAAATAGAATACAAGAGTCGTGTAACATGGCACGTGATGACGTTAAGATCTGTGAATCATCACGTTCCATTTAGAAACTCAGTATGACTTACTGTAATATTATCACGTTGATCAAGTGTGATTATATTATACTAACTCATGCTTCAGCTCCCAATACTACTTCAAAAATATTTCTATTTTAAACTTGAATGTTTCAGAATTTAGAAACTAAAATAGTTTCTTTTATGATGCAATACAGATAGCGCGAAGAGGTAAATGATTTCAAATAAGAATGATTATGGAAATATCTTCAGAAATATAGAGGATATTTATAATGAAAGATACGATGATATCTTAGAATTTCTAATATCAGAGGATGATGAAGAGTATTGTCCGCAGGGGTTTAGAGTCAGGAGCAAGGTATTCATTAATGACTTCAGCAGGTACTGAATCATTTGGATTCTTTGAAGTTGGTACAGTCTTTGTGATTTGTTCACAGCCTCCTTCATATTTTGCTCAATCCGGTTTCTAGTTCCAAGACTTCTCTTTTTCTGCGCTTTGCTACCACACTTATTCATTATCATCAAACTTTTACTGTTAAAGTCGTTTATAGTTTTTGCTGCTTTATCATCATTTTTCCATTTTCGGAGAACCAATTCGTAGTTTGGAGTGTTTTTCAGAAACTTCACATTCAAATTAAGTCCAGAAGATAGACATTATATAAACACATATAACTGTTGGCGTAGACATGTTACGAGATTTCAAAATACTGATTGCTAATTCCCGATGATTCGTATGGCAATTCTCATTACAAGATGCGAATGAGTAAATTATGGGGTTTCGGTAATTATAATGTGTGACGATCGCTCCAAATCCATATGGACGAACACGTCATTCATCGATTTCATTGTGAGGTATTTGACCTCTATATGATACGTTTTGTAAACATTGCATTCTTTTGAAAAGGCACACCATAAATGAATATTTAAATCAAAGGTTTTCGACATCTGATGATTTCTACATATAGACAATCACCGTAAATAATAGTTTGCAATAGTACTTCCATTGACAATGCAGTCAAAATAAGATACATGGTGATGATTTGGTGAATACAACGTTTCCTTTATAAATATGCCATGTAAGACTCCATACACATAGCTTGTCTAACATATAAGCAAACAGCGGAAGACTTCTAGGGAACCTGAGAATAAACATGCTAACAAGTGTCAACACAAAGGTTGGTGAGTTCATAGTTTTAGTGTTTCGCATAATCTGTATATAAAGGTGGATTACAAGATTTCAGTTGTTTCATCCAGAAACGTTTATCAAAATATTCTACGAAATTGAGCACCCTGATAACTAAACTTAACGTATATATAATTTGTACCCTTTGTATAATCATCTTAATAATACACGCAAACTAATGTGTACGCTTCTCAAATAGCATACGTCCGTTAAAAGGCTAGTGCTCTAGCTCGGACGGGGATATCATGCCCTATGGATCCATATACTACTACTCGCGCCCACCAGTTCTTATAACCGGCAGTTACTAGTTACCAAAGCTAAGGGATTTTCGGTTCAAACTCAGTATAGAATTTAGTATGTACTTGTGTCCATTGTTTTTAAAATAAAGTGCATGTATTCTCAGCCTAAAAATATATATTGCAAAATCATTTAAAAAGGGAGCAAATGAAACTCACCTTAGCAGCATATAAAGTCGTTCACCAAAATGTGATCGAAACTCAGATTACCAAATAATCGTAGATATCAACCTAGAGAACATATGTTGGTCAATAAATGTCTATCAAGCTAGGTCAGGTCATAGTGTATCACAATCCTAATGCTCGAGATCGACATACAAAAGTTATCCAAAGTCGTTTCAAAAAGTCAATTTTGACATTAGTTCAATAAAACGAGACATACCTTATATAAGGAGTCATTTACTCGGTTGGTAATATTCAAAAATCCATTTTATCAATCTCGTAAACAAGTTGTTTAAATCTTAATTGCAGATTCAAAAGCAATTTCAATTAACGTCAATCATAATTCAGTTGATCATATCTCTTAATCCGTTCATCGAAACTATTCGATATCTAAATGAAAAGTCATTGATTTTTCGCCAGCTTTCTAAAAACATGCATATCATATACCTTTTACCAGTAACATATGTATTTAATTCGTGATTCATCATAAACTGTTTAACGATGAAATTTAGCATACAAGCATGTATAACTATATATACTCGAGCACTAGACATGGATACACAATTAATTTATGAAAGATAAAATATGAGTGCTTAAGTATCAATATTGAGATTCAATATTGTAGGAAAGCACGTAGACGTAACGGAGATGATTAACACTAGGTTTGACTTGCGAACAGTACCCATGAATATTACCCATAACCTCCATAGCTATAACACATATTTTCCTTAGCTCTATCCCGCTCGTAAAACTTGTTTTTAAATTACTCGAACGGCACTCCGTCGTAGTATTTTATGTATAATACTAATTAATAATACTAATATTAATAAGATTAATAATAATATTAATCTTAATATTAATAATAATAATAATAATAATAATAATAATAATAATAATAATAATAATAATAATAATAATAATAATAATAATAATAATAATAATAATAATAATAATAATAATAATAATAATAATAATAATATAATAAATAAATATAATGCATACGGAGTGAGGATAGATGGATAGATGAAAAGGTGTAAAAACTGAACCCAAACTCGAGCAATTTATAGAACCTTTTCTGAAAAAGTACCCCATGCGATCGCATGGGATTTGTGCTTCAAGGCCATGCGATCGCATGGCCCTCTGATCCAGCTCACAAACTTTTAACTTTTTGTTTGTCGACATAATTTTATATAATATATATAATATATTTAATTTATATAATTAATTATATATTATATTAAATTCACATGTATAGTTGACTTGTAATTTTCGTTCCGATGACTCGTACGTTGTCACTCGACTTATGTCCCGGTTCCAGTTTCTCGAACGCATTTTCGTACGCTTAGAAAACTCGCAATTTACGTTTTGTGACTCGTACCTTTGTCAAAATATAGTCCTAAATTATCAATAAACTATATCATTCAAAGTGTATCTTAAACTTTCGAGTATTTTGGTCATTTACTTCTATAAATCATTGTCTCGCTATTTGTTGATATATATATAATAACAAATCGTTTAATGACCAAGTTAATATATATTTTCAACATTCGAAACACGTTTTAAATATACGTCGCAAGTTATTCATACAATTAATATTCCAACTTATCATATATATTCAAATAAATATTTAAACCAATAAGTTTAATGTACGGTATTAAACAATTAAAACTTTTTTACGTTTTCAAGTTATAGTATATATATGTATCTATTTACATATAATGGTTTGCGAATCGTTGAGAACAACCGAAGGGTACTTGAATAGTTCAAAAATTTTGAGATTCGGTTTTACAGACTTTGCTTATCGTGTTGAAAACATTAAATCATTTAAAGATAAAGTTTAAATTTGGTCAGAAATTTCCGGGTCATCACAGTACCTACCCGTTAAAGAAATTTCGTCCCGAAATTTAAGTGAGGTCGTCATGGCTAACAATAGAAATGTTTTCATGACGAATATGAGTTGATAAATAGAATTTTATCACCGTTGAATTATATGGATAAAACAATCCGATTTCTCGAAGCGTATGAGAGAAGTTATCATAAAAGAGTGAAATGAAATAATAGAGATTCGTCTTAGCTTTTGACATAGTTACGATTGATTTCCGGAATTTAAGGAATAGAAAATCTTCATAATCTAAATAAGATTTGATTCTTCGGAATTTGCGGAAATTACGATTTTCTTTGTTTAAATGCGTAATCTGCCTCGATTGCTATGTCTGATATTTCGCTATAAATTGACCTCTTCCGTTTCATTTATTTTCACCACTCCTATAATCTTGTTTCTTATTTCATACATCCCAATAGATTGTGAAAATGCTTAATCCAGTTCTGATTCTTGATATTTTCCTGGCTATCGTATCCTTCATTCTTCTTTTTCATCTGCCACCAGAGGAAGTTATTTTCTTCTACTATTACCTTGGGGTTATAGTGTTTTTCATTCTCCCGTGTCTTTATATTGCTATACTCATTGATATACACGGTTTGTAATTTCGGGGTTGTTATCGGGCTTTATGTTCTCCATTATATTTCGGAACTTCATGCTTTCATGTTCTCTTCCCGACCTTAAGTCAAGCGGATAATGGTCCAGAATTCGTAGGTATGAAGTTTCAGATGAACATAACTAATGTTCTAAGAAAGAAATGGTAATAGCACAATCTGACTTGTCAAATTACCAGAATACCTCGAAAAAGACCGAATCATTAAGAAAATATTTTCTTGATATTTTTAGAGATTATATAGAATGAAAGAGTTATGTAACATGGTTCATGATGAGGGTATGATCTGTGAACCTTTATCACGTTCCATTAGGAACTCATCATATCTTACTGTAATATAATCACGTTGATCAAATGTCATTATATTATATAACTCATGCTTCAATTCCCAACATTACTTCAAAACATTTATATTTTAAACTTGAAAGTTTCAAAATTTAGAAACTAAAATAGTTTTTTTTATGGTGTAACACAGATATCGTAAGGAGAAAATTGATTTCCGATAAGAATGATTATGGAATTATCTCCAGAAATATGGAGGATATTTATAATGAAAGATACGATGATATCTTAGAATTTATAATATCAGAGGATGATGAAGAATATTGTCCGCAAGGGTTTAGATTCGGAAGCAAGGTATTCGTTAATGGCTTCAGCAGATACTGAATCATTTGGATTCTTTGAAGACAGATTTCGTCCTTGTGATTTATCCACAGCCTCTTTCATACTTTGCTCAATCCGTTTTCCAGTTCCAAACTTTCTCTTTTTTCTGAGCTTTGCCAGCACACAATCCTTTATCATCAAACTTTTTACTGTTAAGGTCGTTTACAGTTTTTGCTGCTTCATCAGCATTTTTCAAGATTTCGAGAACTAGTTCGTAGTTTAAGGTGCTTTTCAGAAAATTCACATTCGAAATCTGTAGGTCTAGAAGATAGATGTTATCTATATATAACTGTTGTCGTAGAAAATGCTGCGAGATTCAAAATACTGATTGCTAATTCCCGGTGGTTGGTATGGAAATTGTTGTTACTAGTTGTATATGAGTACTTGATAGAGTTTCAATGAATAATTATTGTGATTTTTCGAAGAAACTTAGGTCACAGATTAATGAAGTTGCTGGTAAATTTACTGCTAATGTGGTGGGACATGAAAGGTTCCCTTGTAACAAGAACGTATATGTCAAGGTTACAATAAAGTTAATCTGAAAAGTCGAAGTTGACTGGTTGGAAGTGTGATGAAAATTGATATCTTGAAAAGAATTGCAAGATTATTTTCGGTATTAACAACATTAAAGGATCTTGCACAGTTTTGAAGTCAAAGTATAGCTTTGAAAGATGTAGAGATCTAAGAATGATGTCACGGGTTTAGAGTTATGACTTGGATTCTGATCCGTCAATATTAGAATATGTAATTGAATTTGTATGAAAACGATTGTATATCGTTGTGAAGATAGTGAGTATAGTTAATGATTTTTGAATCAAAATTGAAGAATGTACAGTGTAACATATTAATTGCGAACTTAAATATTTCCCGGGTATTACCTACCCGTTAAAGATTTCACAAGTAATACTTTGTACAAAAGAATTTTTTTATTACTGTATTTATGAAAATATATGTATGTATATTTTCTTCAGATGTAATACAGATTTAATGAGTTAGTATCATATTAAGCTCATTTGATTTTTGGCTTGGATTAATAATCTCTAAAACATTAGAGATTACATAATCTTTGCGGAGTATTTCACTAATGAAATCAATACTTCATTATTTATTCTTATTGATATTCCTCGGTGAAGGATGTTGATGCTTGTGGAATTCTTGCGAACTTTGCAAGGCACATATGATGTTTTCTGGAAAGTTTCGAGTATATCGAAAATGAAAATGTATAATCAATTATGTAATTGAATAATACACTTGGTTTATTATGAAATGGGATTCATTAAGTTGAAACAGAGATTATAGTTAACAATGGTTAAGTTGTTAAGGAAGGATGTACATCATTGCATATTAGTAATATCAACTAACCGAGTAGTGCCTACCAGTTAAGATTCACACGTAATAGCTTAGTACGAAAAGATTTATTTTGATTTAAAAATTCATATATATTAAATATACATAAAATTTCTTCAGGGAAAATGAGTTAATACTTCATCGGTTATTGTTGCTGGTATTTCTTGGTAACTACTGTGCGTATGACGTTGATGCTCGTGGAACAGATTGTGAAGTTGAGGTTTGCGATGCGAATGTTGTTGGTGGTGGTAATGGTACTGTTGGTGTTGTTGTCGGTGGTACTGTTGGTGTTGTTGTCGGTGGTACTGGTGCTTGTAACCTTTGCACCATATTCTCCAAAGCCACAACCCGAGCGCGAAGCTCGTTGACTTCTTCTACTACACCGGGATGATTGGCAGTTCAGACGAGCGGATGAATAAGATCCAGAATTTGAGATAGTATATTATCGCGATGAGATACTCTAGAAATGAGAGAGAAAATGGTGTCTCGAACAGGTTCGCCGGTAAGTGCTTCAGGTTCTTCGCCAAGAGGGCAATGTGGTGGATGGAAGGGATCGCCTTCTTCTTGTCTCCAATAATTAAGTAGGCTACGAACCCATCCCCAATTCATCCAAAATAGGTGATGGCTGATTGGTTGATCCATTCCTGTTACACTGTCTTCGGAATTCAGGTGAATATCCATATCAGAATAGCTGTCGGAGTTTAAGGAATTTGAACTAGATACGGGATCCATCTTGTATAATTAGGGAGATGATTTTTGATATAAATTAGATTATAGAATTTAGTTTGGTATTCTTCAATACATAATTTACATATATATATATAATATCAAATTTCATAAATCACGGCGAAATTTTCGGAAGATGTCAGGAAAAGTTTATAGTAACAGATATGCTAAGATATGAATTTTATCTATACACTATCTATGCAATCAATGCAATAAGACGCGTTTAGACTTAAGATGATAGACAGGTAATTTTTGACAAGAAATGATAAGCAAAACTTTTGACATGCAAACACAGTCGAAGTCCAGACTTACTAATGTATCCTAACAACTATCAGTTAGACACACTCATGCAAGACCTGGTTCACTAGGACCAACGCTCTGATACCAACTGTGACGATCACTCCAAATCCATATGGACGAACACGTCATTCATCGATTTCATTGCGAGGGATTTGACCTCTATATGATACGTTTTGTAAACATTGCATTCTTTTGAAAAGGCACACCATAAATGAATATTTAAATCAAAAATTTTGACATCTGATGATTTCTACATATAGACAATCACCGTAAATAATAGTTTACAATAGTACTTCCATTGACAATGCAGTCAAAATAAGATACATGGTGATGATTTGGTGAATGCAACGTTTCCTTGATAAATATGCCATGTAAGACTCCATACACATATCTTGTCTAACATATAAACAAACAGCGGAAGACTTCTAGGGAACCTGAGAATAAACATGCTAACAAGTGTCAACACAAAGTTTGGTGAGTTCATAGTTTTAGTGTTTCGCATAATCTGTATATAAAGGTGGATCACAAGATTTCAGTTGTTCCATCCAGAAACGTTTATCAAAATATTCTACGAAATTGAGCACCCTGGTAACTAAGCTTAACGTATATATAATTTGTACCCTTTGTATAATCATCTTAATAATACACGCAAACCAACGTGTACGCTTCTCAAATAGCATACGTCCGTTAAAAGGCTAGTGCTCTAGCTCGGACGGGGATATCAAGCCCTATGGATCCATATACTACTACTCGCGCCCACCAGTTCTTATAACCGGCAGTTACTAGTTACCAAAGCTAAGGGATTTTTGGTTCAAACTCAGTATAGAATTTAGTATGTACATGTGTCCATTGTTTTTAAAATAAAGTGCATGTATTCTCAGCCCAAAAATATATATTGCAAAATCATTTAAAAAGGGAGCAAATGAAACTCACCTTAGCAGCATATAAAGTCGTTCACCAAAATATGATCGAAACTCGGATTACCAAATAATCGTAGATCTCAACCTAGAGAACATATGTTGGTCAATAAATGTCTATCAAGCTAGGTCAGGTCATAGTGTATCACAATCCTAATGTTCGAGATCGACATACAAAAGTTATCCAAAGTCATTTCAAAAAGTCAATTTTGACATTAGTTCAATAAAACGAGACATACCTTATATAAGGAGTCATTTACTCGGTTGGTAATATTCAAAAATCCATTTTATCAATCTCGTAAACAAGTTGTTAAAATCTTAATTGCAGATTCAAAAGCAATTTCAATTAACGTCAATCATAATTCAGTTGATCATATCTCTTAATTCGTTCATCGAAACTATTCGATATCTAAATGAAAAGTCATTGATTTTTCGCCAGCTTTCTGAAAACATACATATCATATACCTTTTACCAGTAACATATGTATTTAATTCGTGATTCATCATAAACTGTTTAAAGACGAAATTTAGCATACAAGCATGTATAACTATATATACTCGAGCACTAGACATGGATACACAATTAATTTATGAAAGATAAAATATGAGTGCTTACGTATCAATATTGAGATTCAATATTGTAGGAAAGTACGTAGACGTAACGGAGATGATAAACACTAGGTTTGACTTGCGAACTGAAATGTCCCATTCTTATTGATTAAAAATGTTCCATATTAATTGATTTCGTTGCGAGGTTTTGACCTCTATATGAGACTTTTTCAAAGACTACATTCATTTTTAAAACAAACCATGACCTTTATTTCATAAATAAAGGTTTAAAAAACTTTACGTAGATTATCAAATAATGATAATCTAAAATATCCTGTTTACACACGACCATTACATAACGGTTTACAATACAAATATGTTACATCGAAATCAGTTTCTTGAATGCAGTTTTTACACAATATCATACAAACATGGACTCCAAATCTTGTCCTTATTTTAGTATGCAACAGCAGAAGCTCTTAGTATTCACCTGAGAATAAACATGCTTTAAACGTCAACAAAAATGTTGGTGAGTTATAGGTTTAATCTATATATATCAAATCGTAACAATAGACCACAAGATTTCATATTTCAATACACATCCCATACATAGAGATAAAAATCATTCATATGGTGAACACCTGGTAACCGACATTAACAAGATGCATATATAAGAATATCCCCATCATTCCGGGACACCCTTCGGATATGATATAAATTTCGAAGTACTAAAGCATCCGGTACTTTGGATGGGGTTTGTTAGGCCCAATAGATCTATCTTTAGGATTCGCGTCAATTAGGGTGTCTGTTCCCTAATTCTTAGATTACCAGACTTAATAAAAAGGGGCATATTCGATTTCGATAATTCAACCATAGAATGTAGTTTCACGTACTTGTGTCTATTTTTTAAATCATTTATAAAACCTGCATGTATTCTCATCCCAAAAATATTAGATTTTAAAAGTGGGACTATAACTCACTTTCACAGATTTTTACTTCTTCGGGAAGTAAGACTTGGCCACTGGTTGATTCACGAACCTATAACAACATATACATATATATCAAAGTATGCTCAAAATATATTTACAACACTTTTAATATATTTTGATGTTTTAAGTTTATTAAGTCAGCTGTCCTCGTTAGTAACCTACAACTAGTTGTCCACAGTTAGATGTACAGAAATAAATCGATAAATATTATCTTGAATCAATCCACGACCCAGTGTATACGTATCTCAGTATTGATCACAACTCAAACTATATATATTTTGGAATCAACCTCAACCCTGTATAGCTAACTCCAACATTCACATATAGAGTGTCTATGGTTGTTCCGAAATATATATAGATGTGTCGACATCATAGGTCGAAACATTGTATACGTGTCTATGGTATCTCAAGATTACATAATATACAATACAAGTTGATTAAGTTATGGTTGGAATATATTTGTTACCAATTTTCACGTATCTAAAATGAGAAAAATTATCCAATCTTGTTTTACCCATAACTTCTTCATTTTAAATCCGTTTTGAGTGAATCAAATTGCTATGGTTTCATATTGAACTCTATTTTATGAATCTAAACATAAAAAGTATAGGTTTATAGTCGGAAAAATAAGTTACAAGTCGTTTTTGTAAAGGTAGTCATTTCAGTCGAAAGAACGACGTCTAGATGACCATTTTAGAAAACATACTCCCACTTTGAGTTTAACCATAACTTTTGGATATATTTTCATGTTCATAATAAAAATTATTTTCCCAGAATAACAACTTTTAAATCAAAGTTTATCATAGTTTTTAATTAACTAACCCAAAACAGCCCGCGGTGTTACTACGACGGCGTAAATCCGGTTTTACGGTGTTTTTCGTGTTTCCAGGTTTTAAATCATTAAGTTAGCATATCATATAGATATAGAACATGTGTTTAGTTTATTTTAAAAGTCAAGTTAGAAGGATTAACTTTTATTTGCGAACAAGTTTAGAATAAACTAAACTATGTTCTAGTGATTACAAGTTTAAACCTTCGAATAAGATAGCTTTATATGTATGAATTGAATGATGTTATGAACATCATTACTACCTTAAGTTCCTTGGATAAACCTACAAGAAATGAGAAAAATAGATCTAGCTTCAAAGGATCCTTGGATGGCTTGAAAGTTCTTGAAGCAGAATCATGACACGAAAACAATTTCAAGTAAGATTTCCACTCGAAATAAGATTGTTATAGTTATAGAAATTGAATTAAAGTTTGAATATGATTATTACCTTGTATTAGAAAGATAACCTACTGTAAGTAACAAAGGTTTCTTGATCTTGGATGATTACTTGGAATGGATTTAGAAAACTTGGAAGTAAACTTGCAATCTTGGAAGTATTCTTGATTTTATGAAACTAGAACTTTTGGAATTTATGAAGAACACTTAGAACTTGAAGATAGAACTTGAGAGAGATCAATTAGATGAAGAAAATTGAAGAATGAAAGTGTTTGTAGGTGTTTTTGGTCGTTGGCGTATGGATTAGATATAAAGGATATGTAATTTTGTTTTCATGTAAATAAGTCATGAATGATTACTCATATTTTTGTAATTTTATGAGATATTTCATGCTAGTTGCCAAATGATGGTTCCCACATGTGTTAGGTGACTCACATGGGCTACTAAGAGCTGATCATTGAAGTGTATATACCAATAGTACATACATCTAAAAGTTGTGTATTGTACGAGTACGAATACGGGTGCATAAGAGTAGAATTGTTGATGAAACTGAACGAGGATGTAATTGTAAGAATTTTTGTTAAGTAGAAGTATTTTGATAAGTTTATTGAAGTCTTTCAAAAGTGTATGAATACATATTAAAACACTACATGTATATACATTTTAACTGAGTCGTTAAGTCATCATTAGTCGTTACATGTAAATGTTGTTTTGAAACCTTTAGGTTAACGATCTTGTTGAATGTTGTTAACCCATTGTTTATTATAACAAATGAGATGTTAAATTGTTATATTATCATGATATTATGATATATAATATATCTTAGTATGATATATATACAGTTAAATTTCGTTACAACGATAATCGTTACATATATGTCTCGTTTGGAAATCATTAAGTTAGTAGTCTTATTTTTACATATGTATTTCATTATTAATACACTTAATAATATATTTACTTATCATTTAACATAATTAACCAAGTGTATCAATATCTTAATATGATTCATATGTACCTAGTAAGACGTTGTTATAACGATAATCGTTATATATATCGTTTTCGAGTTTCTTAAATTAATAGTCTCATTTTTATGTATATAACTCATTGTTAAAATACCTAATGAGATACATACTTATAATAAAATTATGTTAACTATATATATAACCATATATATGTCATCGTATAGTTTTTACAAGTTTTAACGTTCGTGAATCACCGGTCAACTTGGGTGGTCAATTGTCTATATGAAACCTATTTCAATTAATCAAGTCTTAACAAGTTTGATTGCTTAACATGTTGGAAACACTTAATCATGTAAATAACAATTTCATTTAATATATATATAAACATGGAAAATTTCGGGTCACTACAGTACCTACCCGTTAAATAAATTTCGTCCCAAAATTTTAAGCAGTTGGAGGTGTTGACGTATCTTCTGGAAATAAATGCGGGTATTTCTTCTTCATCTGATCTTCATGCTCCCAGGTGAACTCGGGTCCTCTACGAGCATTCCATCGAACCTTAACAATCGGTATCTTGTTTTGTTTAAGTCTCTTAACCTCACGATCCATTATTTCGACGGGTTCTTCAATGAATTGAAGTTTTTCATTGATTTGGATTTCGTCCAACGGAATAGTGAGATCTTTTTTAGCAAAACATTTCTTCAAATTTGAGACGTGGAAAGTGTTATGTACAGCCGCGAGTTATTGAGGTAGCTCCAATTGGTAAGCTACTGGTCCGACACGATCTATAATCTTGAATGGTCCAATGTACCTTGGATTTAGTTTCCCCCGTTTACCAAATCGAACAACGCCTTTCCAAGGTGAAACCTTAAGCATGACCATTTCTCCAATTTCAAACTCCATATCTTTTCTTTTACTGTCCGCGTAGCTCTTTTGTCGACTCTGGGCGGTTTTCAATCTTTGTTGAATTTGGATGATTTTATCGGTAGTTTCTTGTATTATCTCCAGACCCGTAATCTGTCTATCCCCCACTTCACTCCAACAAATTGGAGACCTGCACTTTCTACCATAAAGTGCTTCAAACGGCGCCATCTCAATGCTTGAATGGTAGCTGTTGTTGTAGGAAAATTCTGCTAACGGTAGATGTCGATCCCAACTGTTTTCGAAATCAATAACACAAGCTCGTAGCATGTCTTCAAGCGTTTGTATCGTCCTTTCACTCTGCCCATCAGTTTGTAGATGATAGGCAGTACTCATGTCTAGACGAGTTCCCAATGCTTGCTGTAATGTCTGCCAGAATCTTGAAATAAATCTGCCATCCCTATCGGAGATAATAGAGATTGGTATTCCATGTCTGGAGACGACTTCCTTCAAATACAGTCGTGCTAGCTTCTCCATCTTGTCATCTTCTCTTATTGGCAGGAAGTGTGCTGATTTGGTGAGATGATCAACTATTACCCAAATAGTATCAAAACCACTTGCAGTCCTTGGCAATTTAGTGATGAAATCCATGGTAATATTTTCCCATTTCCATTCCGGGATTTCGGGTTGTTGAAGTAGACCTGATGGTTTCTGATGTTCAGCTTTGACCTTAGAACACGTCAAACATTCTCCTACATATTTAGCAATATCGGCTTTCATACCTGGCCACCAAAAATGTTTCTTAAGATCCTTGTACATCTTCCCCGTTCCAGGATGTATTGAGTATCTGGTTTTATGAGCTTCTCTAAGTACCATTTCTCTCATATCTTCAAATTTTGGTACCCAAATCCTTTCAGCCCTATACCGGGTTCCGTCTTCCCGAATATTAAGATGCTTCTCCGATCCTTTGGGTATTTCATCCTTTAAATTTCCCTCTTTTAAAACTCCTTGTTGCGCCTCCTTTATTTGAGTAGTAAGGTTAGTGTGAATCATTATATTCATAGATTTTACTCGAATGGGTTCTCTGTCCTTTCTGCTCAAGGCGTCGGCTACCACATTTGCCTTCCCCGGGTGGTAACGAATCTCAAAGTCGTAATCATTCAACAATTCAATCCACCTACGCTGCCTCATATTCAGTTGTTTCTGATTAAATATGTATTGAAGACTTTTGTGGTCGGTATATATAATACTTTTGACCCCATATAAGTAGTGCCTCCAAGTCTTTAATTCAAAAACAACCGAGCCTAATTCCAAATCATGCGTCGTATAATTTTGCTCGTGAATCTTCAATTGTCTAGACGCATAAGCAATCACCTTCGTTCGTTACATTAATACACAACCGAGACCTTGCTTTGATGCGTCACAATAAATCACAAAATCATCATTCCCTTCAGGCAATGACAATATAGGTGCCGTAGTTAGCTTTTTCTTCAATAACTGAAACGCTTTCTCTTGTTCATCCTTCCATTCAAATTTCTTCCCTTTATGCGTTAATGCAGTCAAGGGTTTTGCTATTCTGGAAAAGTCTTGGATGAACCTTCTGTAGTAACCAGCTAGTCCTAAAAACTGGCGTATGTGTTTCGGAGTTTTCGGGGTTTCCCACTTTTCAACAGTTTCTATCTTTGTCAGATCCACCTTAATACCTTCTTTGTTTACTATGTGACCGAGGAATTGAACTTCTTCCAACCAAAATGCACACTTTGAAAACTTAGCGTACAATTCTTCCTTCCTCAATACTTCGAACACCTTTCTCAAATGTTCACCGTGTTCTTGGTCATTCTTTGAGTAAATAAGTATGTCATCAATGAAAACAATGATAAACTTGTCAAGGTATGGTCCACACACTCGGTTCATAAGGTCCATGAACACAGCTGGTGCATTAGTTAAACCAAACGGCATAACCATAAACTCGTAATGACCATAACGCGTCCTAAAAGCAGTTTTTGGAATATCATCCTCCTTTACTCGCATTTGATGATATCCAGAACGTAAATCGATCTTCGAATAAACCGACGAGCCTTGTAGTTGATCAAATAAGTCGTCAATTCTCGGCAGTGGATAACGGTTTTTGATGGTAAGTTTGTTCAACTCTCTGTAGTCAATACACAACCTAGATGTACCATCCTTCTTCTTGACAAACAAAACAGGAGCTCCCAATGGTGATGTGCTTGGTCGAATGAAACCACGTTCTAATAGTTCTTACAGTTGGCTTTGCAGTTCTTTCATCTCGCTGGGTGCGAGTCTATAAGGAGCACGAGCTATTGGTGCAGCTCCTGGTACAAGATCTATTTGAAATTCAACAGATCGATGTGGAGGTAGTCCCGGTAATTCTTTCGAAAATACATCGGGAAATTCTTTTGCGACGGGAACATCATTGATGCTCATTTCTTCAGTTTGTACTTTCTCGACGTGTGCTAGAACAGCATAGCAACCTTTTCTTATTAGTTTTTGTGCCTTCAAATTACTAATAAGATGTAGCTTCATGTTGCCCTTTTCTCCGTATACCATTAAGGGTTCTCCTTCTTCTCGTACAATGCGAATTGCATTTTTATAACATACGATCTCTGCTTTCACCTTCTTCAGCCAGTCCATGCCAACTATTACATCAAAACTCCCTAACTCTACTGGTATCAAATCAATCTTAAATATTTCGCTACCCAGTTTAATTTCTCGATTCCGGCATATATAATCTGCTGAAATTAATTTACCGTTTGCTAATTCAAGTAAAAATTTACTATCCAATGGCGTCAATGGACAACTTAATTTAGCACAAAAATCTCTACTCATATAGCTTCTATCCGCACCCGAATCAATTAAAACGTAAGCAGATTTATTGTCAATAAGAAACGTACCCGTAACAAGCTCCGGGTCTTCCTGTGCCTCTGCCGCATTAATATTGAAAACTCTTCCGCGGCCTTGTCCATTCGTGTTCTCCTGGTTCGGGCAATTTCTAATAATGTGGCCCGGTTTTCCACATTTATAACAAACTACATTGGCATAACTTGCTCCGACACTACTTGCTCTGCCATTACTCGTTCCGACACCATTTGTTCCTTTTGTTCTGTTAACCCCTGGTCCGTAGACCTCACACTTCGCACTCGCTATGACCATTTCTTTTACACTTGTTGAAAAATTTGGTGCAAAACCCCGAGTGATACTTTTCACACCTTTGGCATAGCTGCTTCTGATTGTTGTTGTTGTTGTTGCGGTTGTTATTGTTGTTGGGATGATTGTTGTAGTTGTAGTTATTGTTGTTGTTGTTGTTGTTGTTGTTGTTGTTGTTTGGCCGTTTGTTGTAGTTGCGATTGATGTTGCGATTGTTGAGATAGTTGTTGCGATTATTGTTGTAATTGCTGTTGTTGTTGTATTGGTGATTCTTATCACCGTTTTCCTCCCACTTTCTTTTGACTTGCTTCACATTGGCCTCTTCAGTCGTCTGTTCTTTAATTCTTTCCTCAATCTGGTTCACTAGTTTGTGAGCCATTCTACATGCCTGTTGTATGGAGGCGGGCTCGTGTGAACTTATATCTTCTTGGATTCTTTCCGGTAATCCTTTCACAAACGCGTCGATCTTCTCTTCCTCATCTTCGAATGCTCCCGGACACAATAGGCACAATTCTGTGAATCGTCTTTCGTACGTGGTAATATCAAATCCTTGGGTTCGTAACCCTCTAAGTTCTGTCTTGAGCTTATTGACCTCGGTTCTGGGACGGTACTTCTCGTTCATCAAGTGCTTGAATGCTGACCACGGTAGTGCGTACGCATCATCTTATCCCACTTGCTCTAGATAGGTATTCCACCATGTTAACGCAGAACCTGTGAAGGTATGCGTAGCGTACTTCACTTTGTCCTCTTCAGTACACTTACTTATGGCAAACACCGATTCGACCTTCTCGGTCCACCGTTTCAATCCGATCGGTCCTTCGGTTCCATCAAATTCCAAAGGTTTGCAGGCAGTGAATTCTTTGTAGGTGCATCCTACACGATTTCCTGTACTGCTAGATCCAAGGTTATTGTTGGTATGTAGCGCAGCCTGTACTGCGGCTATGTTTGAAGCTAGAAAAGTACGGAATTCCTCTTCATTCATATTCACGGTGTGTCGAGTAGTCGGTGCCATTTCCTTCAAAATAGTCAAATGGAACAAGTTAATCATACAGAATATTAAGAGTAGTTAATAGTATTTCGTAGCATAATATGAACTCATTTATAAAAGCTTTTTCTTCATATTAGCGTTTTATAAGTTTAAATTCGGGTAGTACCTACCCGTTAAGTTCATACTTAGTAGCTAATATACAATTCAACTACTACAATTCTATATGAAAAACTGATTATAATAATATTTCGCGTTCAAACTTCTATACAATATTTTACAAACTTACAATACCGCTTATTTTACATAAAGCATGAAATATAGCACACAATAACTTTGATACAAGATAGTTGTGAAGATAATTCTAGCTAGTACACAAGTCGTTCAGCAAAGGCAATAAAGACACGTAATTCATACGTCCAGAAACAAGTCATGCATTCTGGTTTTACTAGGACTACTTCCCATCCTTGGTCTTGTGGAACATAACCGTTATGGCCGTTGATGAGACAGCGTATTGTAACGTCGTCAAAGGGACGAGGGTTACGTAATGACCAACAGTCTCGTAATAACCTAAAAACCTCATTTCTTACCCCAATTACCGACTCCGTCACTTGTGGGAACGTTTTGTTTAATAGTTGTAGCCCGATGTTCTTTTTCTCACTTTGGTGAGAAGCGAACATTACTAACCCGTAAGCATAGCATGTTTCTTTATGTTGCATGTTAGCCGCTTTTTTTAAATCATGAAGTCCTATATTCAGATACATTGAGTCAAAATAATTTCTTAACCCGTTGCGTAAAATAGCATTTGGGTTCCCCGCAATATATGCGTCAAAGTAAACACATCGTAACTTATGGGTTTCCCAATGTGATATCCCCCATCTTTCAAACTAAAGTCTCTTATAAACCAATACATTCTTGGAACGTTCTTCGAATGTCTTACAAACTGATTTCGCCGTAAATAGTTGTGCCGAAGAATTCTGACCGACTCTAGACAAGATTTCATCAATCATGTCTTCGGGTAGGTCTCTTAAAATATTGGGTTGTCTATCCATTTTGTGTTTTTATACTGTAAAATAGACAAGAGTTAGATTCATAAAAAAAATACTTATTAATACAAGCAATTTTTTACATATATCATAAAGCATAAGCACACTATATTACATATATTACACCACACGAATACAACTATCTTATTCCGACTCGCTCGTTTTTTCTTCTTCGATTTTGGTTCGTTTTGCCAAGTTTCTAGGGATATATGATGTTCCCCTAATACGAGCTGTCGTTTTCCACAACGGTTTAGAAAAACCTGGTAGTTTAGAGGTTCCCGGGTCATTGTTACAACTTAAGGGCTTCGGGGGTTGATGATACATATAAAGTTCATCGGGGTTGGAATTAGATTTCTCTATTTTTATGCCCTTTCCCTTATTATTTTCTTTTGCCTTTTTAAATTCAGTTGGGGTAATTTCTATAACATCATCGGAATTCTCGTCGGAATCCGATTCATCGGAGAATTGGTAATCCTCCCAATACTTTGCTTCCTTGGCTGAAACACCATTGACCATAATTAACTTTGGTCGGTTGGTTGAGGATTTTCTTCTACTTAACCGTTTTATTATTTCCCTCACTGGTTCTATTTCTTCTTCCGGTTCCGATTCTTCTTCCGGTTCCGATTCTTCTTCCGGTTCCGACTCTTCTTCCGGTTCCTCTTCGGGAACTTGTGAATCAGTCCACGAATCATTCCAATTTACATTTGACTCTTCATTATTATTAGGTGAGTCAATGGGACTTGTTCTAGAGGTAGACATCTATCACATGATATCAAACGCGTTAAGAGATTAATATATCACATAATATTCACATGTTAAAAATATATAGTTTCCAACAAAATTTGTTAAGCAATCATTTTTCAAGTAAACACGGTCGAAGTCCAGACTCACTAATGCATCCTAACAAACTCGATAAGACACACTAATGCAAAATTCTGGTTCTCTAAGACCAATGCTCAGATACCAACTGAAATGTTCCGTTCTTATTGATTAAAAACGTTCCATATTAATTGATTTCGTTGCGAGGTTTTGACCTCTATATGAGACGTTTTTCAAAGACTGCATTCATTTTTAAAACAAACCATAACCTTTATTTCATAAATAAAGGTTTAAAAAGCTTTACGTAGATTATCAAATAATGATAATCTAAAATATCCTGTTTACACACGACCATTACATAATGGTTTACAATACAAATATGTTACATCGAAATCAGTTTCTTGAATGCAGTTTTTACACAATATCATACAAACATGGACTCTAAATCTTGTCCTTATTTTAGTATGCAACAGCAGAAGTTCTTAGTATTCACCTGAGAATAAACATGCTTTAAATGTCAACAAAAATGTTGGTGAGTTATAGGTTTAATCTATATATATCAAATATTAACAATAGACCACAAGATTTCATATTCCAATACACATCCCATACATAGAGATAAAAATCATTCATATGGTGAACACCTGGTAACCGACATTAACAAGATGCATATATAAGAATATCCCCATCATTCCGGGACACCCTTCGGATATGATATAAATTTCGAAGTACTAAAGCATCCGGTACTTTGGATGGGGTTTGTTAGGCCCAATAGATCTATCTTTAGGATTCGCGTCAATTAGGGTGTCTGTTCCCTAATTCTTAGATTACCAGACTTAATAAAAAGGGGCATATTCGATTTCGATAATTCAACCATAGAATGTAGTTTCACGTACTTGTGTCTATTTTGTAAATCATTTATAAAACCTGCATGTATTCTCATCCCAAAAATATTAGATTTTAAAAGTGGGACTATAACTCACTTTCACAAATTTTTACTTCGTCGGGAAGTAAGACTTGGCCACTGGTTGATTTACGAACCTATAACAATATATACATATATATCAAAGTATGCTCAAAATATATTTACAACACTTTTAATATATTTTGATGTTTTAAGTTTATTAAGTCAGCTGTCCTCGTTAGTAACCTACAACTAGTTGTCCACAGTTAGATGTACAGAAATAAATCGATAAATATTATCTTGAATCAATCCACGACCCAGTGTATACGTATCTCAGTATTGATCACAACTCAAACTATATATATTTTGGAATCAACCTCAACCCTGTATAGCTAACTCCAACATTCACATATAGAGTGTCTATGGTTATTCTGAAATATATATAGATGTGTCGACATGATAGGTCGAAACATTGTATACGTGTCTATGGTATCTCAAGATTACATAATATACAATACAAGTTGATTAAGTTATGGTTGGAATAGATTTGTTACCAATTTTCACGTAGCTAAAATGAGAAAAATTATCCAATCTTGTTTTACCCATAACTTCTTCATTTTAAATCCGTTTTGAGTGAATCAAATTGCTATGGTTTCATATTGAACTCTATTTTATGAATCTAAATAGAAAAAGTATAGGTTTATAGTCAGAAAAATAAGTTACAAGTCGTTTTTGTAAAGGTAGTCATTTCAGTCGAAAGAACGACGTCTAGATGACCATTTTAGAAAACATACTCTCACTTTGAGTTTAACCATAATTTTTGGATATAGTTTCATGTTCATAATAAAAAATATTTTCCCAGAATAACAACTTTTAAATCAAATTTTATCATAGTTTTTAATTAACTAACCGAAAACAGCCCGCGGTGTTACTACGACGGCGTAAATCCGGTTTTACGGTATTTTTCGTGTTTCCAGGTTTTAAATCATTAAGTTATCATATCATATAGATATAGAACATGTGTTTAGTTGATTTTAAAAGTCAAGTTAGAAGGATTAACTTTTATTTGCGAACAAGTTTAGAATTAACTAAACTATGTTCTAGTGATTACAAGTTTAAACCTTCGAATAAGATTGCTTTATATGTATGAATTGAATGATGTTATGAACATCATTACTACCTTAAGTTCCTTGGATAAACCTACTAGAAATGAGAAAAATAGATCTAGCTTCAAAGGATCCTTGGATTGCTTGAAAGTTCTTGAAGCAGAATCATGACACGAAAATAATTTCAAGTAAGATTTCCACTCGAAATAAGATTGTTATAGTTATAGATATTGAATTAAAGTTTGAATATGATTATTACCTTGTATTAGAAAGATAACCTACTGTAAGTAACAAAGGTTTCTTGATCTTGGATGATTACTTGGAATGGATTTAGAAAACTTGGAAGTAAACTTGCAATCTTGGAAGTATTCTTGATTTTATGAAACTAGAACTTTTGGAATTTATGAAGAACACTTAGAACTTGAAGATAGAACTTGAGAGAGATCAAATAGATGAAGAAAATTGAAGAATGAAAGTGTTTGTAGGTATTTTTGGTCGTTGGTGTATGGATTAGATATAAAGGATATGTAATTTTGTTTTCATGTAAATAAGTCATGAATGATTACTCATATTTTTGTAATTTTATGAGATATTTCATGCTAGTTGCCAAATGATGGTTCCCACATGTGTTAGGTGACTCACATGGGCTGCTAAGAGCTGATCATTGGAGTGTATATACCAATAGTACATACATCTAAAAGCTGTGTATTGTACGAGTACGAATACGGGTGCATACGAGTAGAATTGTTGATGAAACTGAACGAGGATGTAATTGTAAGCATTTTTGTTAAGTAGAAGTATTTTGATAAGTGTCTTGAAGTCTTTCAAAAGTGTATGAATACATATTAAAACACTACATGTATATACATTTTAACTGAGTCGTTAAGTCATCATTAGTCGTTACATGTAAATGTTGTTTTGAAACCTTTAGGTTAACGATCTTGTTGAATGTTGTTAACCCATTGTTTATTATAAAAAATGAGATGTTAAATTGTTATATTATCATGATATTATGATATATAATATATCTTAGTATGATATATATACAGTTAAATGTCGTTACAACGATAATCGTTACATATATGTCTCGTTTCGAAATCATTAAGTTAGTAGTCTTATTTTTACATATGTATTTCATTGTTAATACACTTAAGAATATATTTACTTATCATTTAACATAATTAACCAAGTGTATCAATATCTTAATATGATTCATATGTACCTACTAAGACGTTTTTATAACGATAATCGTTATATATATCGTTTTCGAGTTTCTTAAATTAATAGTCTCATTTTTATGTATATAACTCATTGTTAAAATACCTAATGAGATACATACTTATAATAAAATCATGTTAACTATATATATAACCATATATATGTCATCATATAATTTTTACAAGTTTTAACGTTCGTGAATCACCGGTCAACTTGGGTGGTCAATTGTCTATATGAAACCTATTTCAATTAATCAAGTCTTAAAAAGTTTGATTGCTTAACATGTTGGAAACACTTAATCATCTAAATAACAATTTCATTTAATATATATATAAAATGGAAAAGTTCGGGTCACTACACGAACAGTACCCATGAATATTACCCATAACCTCCATAGCTATAACCCATATTTTCCTTAGCTCTATCCCGCTCGTAAAACTTGTTTTTAAATTACTCGAACGGCACTCCGTCATAGTATTTTATGTATAATACTAATTAATAATACTAATATTAATAAGATTAATAATAATATTAATCTTAATAATAATAATAATAATAATAATAATAATATAATAAATAAATATAATGCATACGGAGTGAGGATAGATGGATAGATGAAAAGGTGTAAAAACTGAACCCAAACTCGAGCAATTTATAGAACCTTTTCTGAAAAAGTACCCCATGCGATCGCATGGGATTTGTGCTTTAAGGCCATGCGATCGCATGGCCCTCTGATCCAGCTCACAAACTTTTAACTTTTTATTTGTCGACATAATTTTATATAATATATATAATATATTTAATTTATATAATTAATTATATATTATATTAAATTCATATGCATAGTTGACTTGTAATTTTCGTTCCGATGACTCGTACGTTGTCACTCGACTTATGTCCCGGTTCCGGTTTCTCGAACGCATTTTCGTACGCTTAGAAAACTCGCAATTTACGTTTTGTGACTCGTACTTTAGTCAAAATATAGTCTTAAATTATCAATAAACTATATCATTCAAAGTGTATCTTAAACTTTCGAGTGTTTTGATCATTTACTTCTATAAATCATTGTCTCGCTATTTGTTGATATATATATAATAACAAATCATTTTATGACAAAGTTAATATATATTTTCAACATTCATAAACACGTTTTAAATATACGTCGCAAGTTATTCATACAATTAATATTCTAACTTATCATATATATTCAAATAAATATTTAAACCAATAAGTTTAATGTACGGTATTAAACAATTAAAACTTTGTTACGTTTTCAAGTTATAGTATATATATGTATCTATTTACATATAATGGTTTGCGAATCATTGAGAACAACCGAAGGGTACTTGAATAGTTCAAAAAATTTGAGATTCGGTTTTACAGACTTTGCTTATCGTGTCGAAAATATTAAATCATTTAAAGATAAAGTTTAAATTTGGTCAGAAATTTCCGGGTCATCACATAATGATTCTTCGGAAGGTCAAAGATCAGTGAAGTTGTGATTATGTTTATTGCTAATGTGATGAAACATGAAAGGTTCTCCGATAACAAAAGGGTAATCATATATATTAAGATTATGATAAGGCTACTCCAAATGAAAAATCGAGGTTGTCTTGTTGGAGCTGTGACAAAACTGGCTACTTTGAAAAGGAATCGCAATGTTATTTTTGCTAATAAATGCCAAAGAATCTGACGCGGATACATTGTTTAAACTTTTACTTTGGTTTCAAGAGTTTTTCAGGTACATAACTGTGGGTAACATGTGGTTGGATCATCATCTCGATTGCTCATCATTCGAAGTGTCTTCAGAATTTTTCGAAGGATTTGAACACAGATTGTAATCGTTAACATACATTTGATGTTCTAACACAGTTTTGAAGTCAAAATATAGCTTTGGAAGATGTAGGAATCTAAAAGTGATGGTACCAGTTATATCTCGAATTTATTTCTGAGATTTCAAAATCAGAATATGTAATTGAGTTTGAATAAGTATAGTTGTTTTGATTTCTATGAAATAATGTATATTATTGTGAAAGTAGGAAGTATAGTTGATAATTTGCTTAATCAGATTCGAAGAATGTAACATATTAATTGTGAATATATATATATATATATATATATATATATATATATATATATATATATATATATCTCGGGTATTACCTACCCGTTAAAAAAAATTTCACAATTAATATTTTGTACAAAAGAATTTTATTACAGTCTTTATGAAAATATACATGTATATATTCTCTTCAGATGTAACATAGATTTTAATGAGTTAATACTAAATTAAACTCATTCGATTTACGGTTGGAACTAGAATTGAATAATCCCTTGAAGGCTTTAGAGATTACATACGTATTTCTTCAATAATATTGAAATTATGAATCAGTACTTCGTTATTTGTTGAGGCGTGATGTTGGTTTTCGTTAAATTCTTTTGAACTTCGCAAAGTACGAATAATGTTATCTGAAAATTTTCGGGTACATCGATGATGAAAGTGTAAAATCAAATATGTACTTGATTTATTATGAATTGGAATTTGTTGAATTGAGATAGAGATTGTAGTTAACGATGGTTAAGTTGCGGGTAAAGGACGTACATTATTGCATATTTGTAATATGAATTAACCGAGTAGTTAAGATTCACACACAATAGCTTAGCACGGAAAGATTTATTTTTATTTCAAAATATATATATAAAAAATATACATATAATTTCTTCAGAGGGAATGAGTTAATTCTTCATAACTCATTGATACAATATACGCGTTATTGATTCGTAATGATGTTCACAGTGATTCTTGAACTAACGGAGTTTGTGATGTTATAGGTGTTGTTGATTCTGATGTTGACTGTACTAACGATGCTGGTGACGCTGACGGTACTGTTGATGATGTTGGTAAAACAAGTTTAGCTTGTTAATCACACACCATTTTTGTCAGAGTTTCTACCCTTCCTTCTATCATTTTGGTTCGCTTAACTGATTTATGGTTAAGGCTAGATTAGATAATCTCTAAGACTTTAGAGATTACATAATCGACGCGGAATGTTTCTCCAATGAAGTTATGAGTTAATACTTCGTTAGTTATTGTTGTTGGTACTCCTTGGTATCTATGGTGCGTATGACGTTGATGCTTGTGGGACAGATTGTGAAGTTGAGGTTTACGACGCGGTTGTGGTTGGAGGTGGTAATGGTACTATTGGCGTTGATGATGATGGTACTGGTTATGCTGCTGATGCTACTGCTGCTGGTGTTTGTAACCTTTGCACCATGTTTTCCAAAGCCCTCGTTGACTTCTTCTATTACACCGGGGTGATTGTCGGTTCGGACGAGCGGATAAATAAAGTCTAAAATTTGATGTAATATATAATCATGACGAGATACTCTGAAAATGAGAGAGAAAATGGTGTTTCGGACAGGTTCGCCGGTAAGTGCTTCAGGTTCTTCGTCAAGAGGGCAATGTGGTGGATGGAAAGGATCGCCTTCTTCTTGTCTTCAATGATTGAGGAGGCTACGAACCCATCCCTAATTCATCCAGAATAGATGATGACTGATTGGTTGATTCATTCTGGTCACACTGCTTTCGGAGCTTGAGTGAGATTCCATTTCGAAATCCGAGTGACTTGAACTGATGATAAATTCCATTTTGTACGATGGGATAAAGGATTTTTCGATATAAAATGATTTTCCCGCTATCGAGTGATATTCTATTTACATAGGATATCTATATATATAGATCAAAAGATTTCGTAGATTACGGAGGAATTTGCGGGATATGTTAGGCAAAGTTTAAAGTAACAGATACGATAAGATATGACTTAGCAGATACGCTAAGATATGAATTTTGTCTATACACTACTCATGAAATTAATGTAGCAAGACGTGTTTAGACTACTAATGATAAGCAGGTAATTTCCTAAGGATGATAAGCAGATGATTTCGACTAGAAATGATAAGTAAAACTTTTGACATGCAGACACGGTCGAAGTCCAGACTCACTAATGCACCCTAATGACTTATCAGTTTGACACACTAATGCAGACCTGGTTCGCTAAGACCACCGCTCTGATACTAACTGAAAGGACCCATTCATATACATTATAAACGATTCATAATAGTTGATTACATCATGAGGTATTTGACCTCTATATGATACATTTTACAAACATTGCATTCGTTTTTAAAAGACAAACTTTCTTTACATCGAAAATTGACAAGCATGCATACCATTTCATAAGATTCAACTATAAATGACCTAATCAGTCATTTACTTAATAATAATCTCTATTGAACTCAACGACTTGAATGCAACGTCTTTTGAAATATGCCATGAATGAATCCAAGTAATATCTTTAAAATGAGCAAATGCACAGCGGAAGATTTCTTTAACACCTGAGAATAAACATGCTTTAAAGTGTCAACCAAAAGGTTGGTGAGTTCATTAGTTTAACATAAACATTCATTTCCATTATTTTAATAGACCACAAGAATTTCATTTCCAGTTCTCATAAATATACGTCCCATGCATAGAGACAAAAAATCATTCATATGGTGAACACCTGGTAACCGACATTAACAAGATGTATATAAGAATATCCCCTATCATTCCGGGAAATCCTTCGGACATGATAAAACAACATCGAAGTACTAAAGCATCCGGTAATTTGGATGGGGTTCGTTAGGCCCAATAGATCTATCTTTAGGATTCGCGTCGATTAGTAGATCGGTTTACTAATTCTTAGGTTACCAAGCAAAAAGGGGCATATTCGGCTTCGATCATTCAACCATATAATGTAGTTTCGATTACTTGTGTCTATTTCGTAAAACATTTATAAAAATTTCGCATATATTCTCAGCCCAAAAATATAAAGGGTAAAAAAGGCAAATGAAACTCACCTATTGTATTTCGTAGTAAAAATACATATAACGTCATTGAACAAGTGCAAGGTTGGCCTCGGATTCACGAACCTAAATTAAGTATATATATATATATTTATATGTTGGTCAATATTTGTCTAACAATTAGGTCAGGTCATAGTGTACCACAATCCTAATGCTCGAGACAAATATGTAAAAGTCAACATAAATCAATTGGACTCAAAAATTAATTTTCAAAATTTATACATGATTATTATATATTTTAAATATCGTCGTTTTATATTTTTGAATATTTTTAAAAGATTTATTAAAGTAAATAATATAATTCATTTATTAATAAATAAAGTTTTATAAAAATATAATTTTATATATCTTAAGTAATAAAATTTATAAAGTTCATTTAATATCATAAAATATTATGATAGTTTTTATTAAGGAAATTATATTATTTGTGTTACATATTTATTTGAAAAAATAATATTGGTAATAATAATAAGTAAAAGTTGTATTATTTTGTAATAATAATTTTTATTATTCTATTAATAAAAATATTAATTTTTATAATTATTAAAAACGATATTATGATAAAATGATAGTTCTAATTCATAATAATAATGAAATTTTATATTAATAATGATATTCCTCTTAAAAATAATAATTTTTGTAAAAATGATATTTTTAATATTAATAATACTTTTAATAATAATAGTGATAAGAATAATGAAAAACGATAATTTTATCTAAATCAACATCTTACAATATTTTAAATTTCATCATGATACCTTTACTCATTATTTCCTAATTAATTTGTTAGTAGCTTTTAAATCGTCTTTTATATCGCGTTCATTTTAATGATAATAATCATAATAATTAAATGTAACTAATATTAATTTTAATTATAATAATACTAACAATAATAAATATTATGATAAGGATAATACTAATAACTAATTTAATGATAATAATAATAATACTAATTATAGCTTTAACGATAATAACGATAGTAATAAATATAAAAATAACAATTTTTAATGATAATACTTTTTATTGATAATAATAATAATAATAATAATAATAATAATAATAATAATAATAATAATAATAATAATAATAATAATAATAATAATTTGATAAAAACTAGAACGACGTTAATAACGACGATAATAATAATCATTTTTACAAAAATTCAATTGACTATAACTTCTAATCCGTTCTTCGAAACCATTCGACATCTAAATGAAAAGTTCTTAATTTTTCACTAGCTTTCCAACGACATGCATATCTTATACCTTATCTTAACCACAGGTGTAACTAACTCAAGTTTCGACATATTTTATCTAAGGGCAATATCAAAAGTACAAGCATGCATAATCCTATATACTCGAGCACTAGCTAGGGATACACTATAAATATGTAAAATTTTATTTACGAGTACTTACGTATCAATATTGAGATTCAATAATGCAGGAAAGGTACGTAGACTCAACGGAGACGATAAACACTAGATTGACCTCATGAGCATACCCATGAACCATACCCATCACCTCCATAGCTATAACCCATAATCTCCTTAGCTTTAATCCGTTTAAAAACTCGTTTTGAAATCACCAGAGCATACCCCCGTCGTAGTATTTTATGTATATTACTAATACTAATATTAATGATACTACTTAATAATAATACTAGTATTAATATTAAGAGTAATAATAATAAAAAAAAATTAGTACTACGGAGTAATATGTGTTTTGAAGTTGAGCTCCTCATTTAACTCGGACTATATCTATATATAAAAAAATCGATTACATTTATTGGTTTTTAGCCTCACGTGAAATTTGACTAATTGTATCCTTTTTGCAAAAATATGGTAATATAATAATATAAAATAAATATAATAATATAATAATAAAATTATATAATAATATAATATTTTTTTTAAAAAAAGTGTAAGTGATAAAGTGCATCTTCCATTTCACGTGAATGTTACATGTAATATAGTGTGCCGACACCATTTTATTATTATTATATATTTATTATATTTAATTTATATAATTACTTATATATTATATTATATTTACGTTCATGGTAAAAATGTAATTTTTACTCAAATGACACGGACGTTGTCACTCGACTCATGTACTACTTTCGATTTTTCGAGCGCACTTTCGTATGTTTAAAAAACTATCCTTTTACGTTACGCGACATGTACCCTTATTAATAATTTGACTTACTCGTCAATAAATTACCTTATAAAAAAATGTAACTTATAAAATTGAGCGTTGTGGTCATTTGCTTCTATAAATCAGTGACTCGTTGTTTATCGAAATATATTATTTTAAATCAGGACGTTTTATAACTAAGTTAAAATATATATATATATTTTTATTTTGAATTGTAAATTTGTACATAATAAATATATTTGAAATATTTTTCTAATGATATAATATTTAGTTTTTCAAAACCAATTACATTTCAAAGTTCGTTTTATATATTTTAACTCGTCTTAAATAATAGTAATTATTTTACCAAATAATTTTTTTTAATATGAAAACTTAATAGTCGGTTTATTGAGGGACACGAGTTAATCAAAGTAAGTACACTTTTGAAATTTAAACGGAAATGATTACTAACTTTTGACTAACTCTCGTTAATGATACTTTTGTAAATCACTTTTACCAAATATTTCGGATACCGTTTAAAGGAAAGGTTTTCTAAAGTGAACCTCTTAATAGAGACTCTTAATCATAATTCAATGTAACTGTTAAATCACTCATTTGATAACATCTTCTAATTCCATCGATAACTATTTGAATATATATTTTGAAACAATTACGTTTAGGTAAAGTATTATACGTCTAATACTTGGTTAATGTTTTCAAGTTATAATATATACACATATACATATATAATCAGATTTGTTCATATAATGGTTCGTGAATCGTAGAAACTTGGTCGAGGTTTAAATGAATGTATGAACACAGTTTAAAAATCTTTGAGATTCAACTTACAACTTTGCTTATCGTGTCGGGAATATATAAAGATTAAAGTTTAAATTTGATCGGAAATTTCCAGGTTGTCACAAAACTAAACCTTGAGGTGAATACTAAACCACTCATTCACTTTTTATCTTTAACGTTCTTGAATAATACTAAACTGAACAACAAGTTTAACATGTCACTACTCAATGTGCTCTAACATTCATTCAAATTCATTGTTAAGGAAAGAGAAGACAATAGTTTAATAGAATGTTCTAATAGTGAACTATAAATCAAACTATATATAATTATACTAAGAATATGAAGTTCCACATTGGAAACTTCGAAAGTTTCGCAATGAGAACTTCAAAAGGCCGAAGTTCCTATGCACGCCACCGAAGTTTTACACTCAAAGTCTTAATGGGGTCTTATTGGGGACGTTGAACTTTGTATTTTTTTGTAAATCTATTTTATTTTTCTATTGATTCACATATACTCAAGCTTTTAACCTCCAAAATTTCTGAATAATACTAAATTGAACGTTGAGTTTGACATTTCACTAGTACTCCATGTGCTCTAACATTCAATCAAATTCATATTATTATGGAAAGAGAATATATAGAAACTTTGTAATAGCATACCATAAATCAAAATTATATACTCTTTCTGTCTCAAATCTATTATCCTCAAGGAAAAAAAATACACAGTTTTAAAAAAATGACTGACACGTGTATTTTTTGTTAACTTTTCAGTTTTACCCTTTATTTTTTACCCATCTTTTTGTTTTACATGTATAAAGTAAGAGCATAAAAAAACTTTATCACATTATTTTTTTCAATTTATAGAAGTAGACAATTAATTTGAGACATCTAAATAGATATAATGGACTATAGAATTGTGACGGAGGGAGCGGGGGCGGACCTATATAGAAGTGAGTGGTAGCACGAGACACCACTGAAATACGCGATGTAGTGAAATTTTTTAAGGGTTTTTAACTAGTGACACAAGTGGATAGTATAAATATTTTTGTGTGACACCACTAAAATATTCATCTACTAGAAAAATTTGTGGGTCTTTAACCAGTGACACCACTGACTAACATTCTTATATCCGCCACCTGGAGGGAGTATATGTTATTATTTTATACTAAGAATTTGCATGTTGCCAATTGACTTATATCTTTGTCGATAACTTGACAATGAGTTTGCATCAACGTCAAAGTCTCATAAGATGATGATTTCGAATGTCGTAATTTACCCAAATTGGAAATTTTGTCCAAACCACTATATCAAGCCGGCACGTGATTAGTTTAAATAATGGAAATGATGAGAGGGCCAAAACAATCTAAAACACACGTGGCCAACGAGCGTCTAAATCGTGCTATCAAATTTGTTTTCGTGTAGGGGAAACAAGTTGCTAGTTTTAATTTTTTAATATTTTTACGAAAATAACGAAGCTTCCTCATCGAAAAATGAAAGAACAAAAAGATTACAAACAAAACGACAAGGTTCGAAAACCGATCTATTGCTAACTAAAGCCAATCATAGCCAAAACCACCCACAATAGGCCCTAGGGACAACACGAGACAAAGCGACCAAATTAGAACCTAATATCCAACGAAACAAACGACATCAAATCAAAAGGAAAAAAAAAAAAAAAAAAAAAAACTACCTAAACATCACAAACAACCAAACAAACCGAACTACCCGACTACGGCTTTGCTCTTCCAATTCTTGGTAATGGAAAACAGCTTTGGAATACTCAATATGTGATATGTTTTAAATGGTAAAATTTATATTTATATTCCAAAATAGAATTAGTGTTTATGTAATATACTTATTGTTTTCGTAGAGGGTGTAGTTATAAAACATAGTCGTTCGTTGAAGCCTAAAGAAAGGTGTGACGCTCAAAATATATATGGATATAACTGATTAAAGTATATTTAAATTTTATATTGATTGATTTGATTTTGATATGATTTTAAAAGGAAATATCTTAGCTTTTGACCATTGCTTTGATTTAATGAAGACTTTAGAACCTTCTAGAAGTCAGATTCGTCAAGTTATATTGACCGGCGCAAAATAATGTAGAAGGCAATCTGGCTAGTTCTTGTCAAATACGGAGTAATAGTTTTTGTTTTTCAATTGCGTTCAATTACTATTTATATATATACTTTCTGACATATATAAAAAGATATTTTTACAAACAAATATTTTTTTAAAAAGCTATATTATTACATCTCCAAGCCCAAAAGGGATTACAACACCAAGGCCCACCTCCAGTTAGCAGGCCAAGCCGAAAAAACACTAAAATAACACCAAATTACATCAAAATTACAACAAAAAACACCACACTTTAGATTACAACATCAAACCTATATGCCAAAACCATACAATATGTAATATCACGTTTGCCCCTTCATCCTAATGTCAAATTTCTGGGATTAGCCTTCCAATTTTCCAATGAAATCACCCAATTTTTTCATCCTATTGGTGATCCAAAGATGTGTGAGAATTTTTGTAGTAACCAAGATATTTTCTTTAACTATTGCTACTCGACGATCTGCTGAGTTATACACCAACTTGTTACACCACTTCTAAATCGACCAAAGCAAAACATATCTTGAAGCTAAACAAGCTATGTCGGATAATTCTGAACCGGTACTATAGTTGACCATGCTTACCGCATTACTTATACCGTTCGGCACACCATTATTCACCCCCACCAATTATTGAAATTCCTCCACAAAGGTGTCATGAAACAGCATGTGGTAAAAAGATTATCACAATCTTTTGCCACTCTTTGACAAAATGCACATAAATTGCTCGAAACAATAACTCCTCTATCAGTTTAATTAGCCCAGGTAGGAATTTTATTTAGGTTCAATCTCTATATAAACACATTAACTTTTTTAGGAATACGTGAAAGCCATTTCGGAGCATTAATATTTGGGACAGTCGCGAGTTACTGACAATTAACTTAGATAACGCATTATCACTAAATATACCTTTCCGTCTTAATATCCAGAACCAACCATCAGAAACATGCGGATCAAGATGGTCCATGGATTGTAGAGTTTGGTTTTAAAAACATTGCTCATTATCTACCCCTTATTTGTGCTCTCCAGCTCCATAATCCTTTCAAACCAACATTGTCATTGATTACGCGCTCCGCTACCTAGCACCTTTATCCGATTCAAGAGCGAACAACCTCGGGTATTTAATTGCTAAACAGGTTTTTTTTTTTCATACATTACCGGACAACGTTTGCCCATGATTTAATTGCAGTCCTCCTTCCTCACCATATATAGATTGAATTATTCTCCTCCATAAGGCAGTATTAGTAACCTTGAACCACCACATCCACCTGCACAAGAAGCTTAAATTCTTAGCATTTAAACTACCAATGCCCAACCTCTCATTAATCTTTGGTGCTAAAGTTTAGTTCCAGCTTATATGTTACACCTTTGATACCAAAGTGATTCCAAAATAATTTTCTTCTCACACATTGCAGTGAATTTAATATAGCACTCGGGGCCCTAAACAACGACGTATAGTATAATGGGAGACTCCCTAGTACCAATTTAACAAAAGTTAAGCTACCCCCAATTGATAGCATCTTTACTTTCTATGAATTCAGTTTCGCAATAAACTTGTCCAAAACCTCATTCCAAGCCTTCACCGAATCCATCCTTGTCCCAACCGGTAGACCAAAATATGTAAACGAGAACGAATCGGGCGAATATCTAAACACTAGAGTCATCTCAACAATTTGATTGTCTAGAACCCCAACGCCATACAATTTGCGTTTACCAAAGTTGATACTTAAATCAGACGCTTCCCCAAGCCATTGTAGAATGTTAACCAAATTATACGCACCGTCTTTAAACCATTCCCCAAATATCAAGGCATCATCCGCACTGCAAACGCGATAAGAATACATTATCTTTTCCAACCACTGCACCTTTAAACAACCTCTGGGGCATAGCGTCAAATAGTAAAACGCTTAGAGCTTCGACTACTATTATAAATAAGAAAGGAGATAACGGATTCCCCTGATGTAACCCTTTTCCCAATGAAAATTCTCGTCTTGGGCTCCCATCCACAAACTGAAGATCTCTCTGATTTCAAACAACCTCGTATCCACCCTCTTCATTTTGACGCGAATTTCATTTGGTCCATCACTATCAAGAAAATCCCAATTTGTGTTGTCGAATGCTTTTTCCAAATCAATTTTAAAAAGAAAGGCTTTTTTATTCTCATTATTTTTCCAATCTACTGCTTCGTTTGCAATTAACTGCCTACCTTTAATAAACTCAGCGCATGATCCAAGAGCTTAGAAAGGGTCAGGAAAGGAGCAGAGAAGGGGTTGGATTTCACCTATGATCAGATTAGTGGGCGACCATAATTTACTTGTTTCCGTAGCGTTGTTAACGTTGTTGAAAGCTCATTACTTATTTAGGTAGGCCTCGCTTTTTGGAGCTGCTCTCAACTCACACTATGATGGAGGAGGTGCCATGAAGATCTAGGAGTGTGAATAAGGGGCTATAATACACAACCATAGTAGATGATCTATAGGTGATAGAGAGTCATTTCTCTATTTTCGTATATAGTGGTTGATATCGGCTAAAAAGTCACGTTTTCACCCCGGTATTAAGGCCCAAAAACAAGAAAGATTCGAACTTTATCGGCAAATACCCACTTAATCGGTTAGAATTGAAGAGCAAGTAATTACGAAGACGGTGCAAAAAGAATCAAGGGAATCGGAGCTAAAAACGAAGATTCTAGAGCGAAAACGGTGAAAGACAAGAAATCAAGTTACGATCCAGCGAATCAGCAATCCAAACGGCCTGCCAAACGGCTTTCCTGGCTTGCAAACGGCCTGCCACACGCCCAAGTTAAACGGCCCCTGCAAACGGCTTGCCAAACGGCCTGCCAGCCGTTTGCAGGCAAATTTCAAGCTTATTTAAAGGGTCTTTGTCATTCATTCCAACACACACTTCAATTCACTTCTTTCTCTCTCTTGTACAATATTAGTCATACTTTCAAGGTCTTCAACTCCGTGCGGGAAACCTAGTACCCGGAGAAGAATGCCGAAGATTGTATTAGGAGTGGTCTGGAGTTTGAAGTTGTCACTTTTGTATTCGGAACTCGTTTAATCTACTGGTACTTCTATCCTTTATCTTTATATAATGTCTTCTATCATTATGTTCTGTGATGTTGTTGCCATGATTAGTGAGTAGTTATCTTTAGTGTATGCTATGATGTAACTAATTATAATGCCGAAATAATGTTATGGTTTGTGTATGTTGTTAAAATGCTTTCCGATTATGCTATAAAACTCAATCGATTTTCCAACTAATAGAACGTAGTTATTGGCTCTGTTATTGGGAAGTCGCGAACCCCAATTCAGAGTACACTATCTGTGTCACCCCTTGGTAAGAGAAGTCTATTGGATACAACGTAAGATCGACTGAGGCACACCAGTTGTAGTAGGTCTATCAAGCTTTGGATTCTGACTGAGGACTCTTTTGTAGTGAAACATCTGACTAGACCCTTAGTACATTGTTGGTCCCAGACTATGCTAGTGTAGTCACCAAACATATAAACTTCGTACGTGCATGCTGAAGTACAACGGTTGTTGTAAGCTGTACCTCTGCTAAGTAAGGTCATGGAACACGGTCAGTGTTGATCAGTACACTGCACCATAACGCGGTCTCAATCATTGCACCCCGTTTGAGGGTTTCTTAGTTAATTAAGGAACTGTTTATTTAAACACATAAAGGATTGGACGGTTAGGATAACCGAACGTGTTCATGGAAGTCAACCTGACTTGGCCATGGTGTTCTTTATGGTTGAACTCTTTTTAAGGGCCTAACTACCTTTTAAAACCAATCATTAACGAAAGCATTGAAACATATCACGTCTCTTGGATATGGTAAACCATGTATTCTATTATGCTTAAGAAAGTTTAGACCTTTGTGGAATGTTAATACGTCACCCAACCAGTTGCTCAATTGGATGAGCCGTCTGAACATGTATGCCTGTAGTCAGACTGCACGGGCGTCAGGGGTAAGGGACGTTGCTGTCTATTCAGAATCTTCAAGCCTATCGCATTACCCGGTGACATTTCTTACGACAGAGGCGTTTAGGACCAGTGTAATGAATACAAGGCCTCAACCTATTCATGAGCCAACACTCCATAATCTCGGGAGAATAACTAATGAAATCATAGTATGCACTTGTTTTAACCTTATCTGAATTACGAATTTTATTGCATTTACTTTATCTGTCTTATAAACTAGAAAAACCCAAAATTAGGTAACCATTACTCCTTCATAACTATCTTAAGCTTTAAATATAGGTTCGATTCTACTGATATCTTAAAAATACGACTCTAGGTCATACTTCCCTTACTTATAATAAGGAGTAGTACGATTTAGGCCCCGCTAAATATAAATTTAAAACAGTACCCCCCCTCTTGGTATCTGATTCTGACGTGTTGCGACCTAACAACACCGCACAAATAAAATCATCCATTTCAGCCATATCAGTGGTTATGACAAATGTCTGGCCCTAGGTAATCCTAAGGTCATCCTAAGGATATGCTAGGGGGAAGGAGTCTCAGGGAAAGGCAGCCAGCTTTTTGATTCATGCTTAAACTGGTAATGAACCCAATAGATGCATGTCCAAGTGTAATGTTGTTACGTGTTAGAATTTCTATCTATTAGTTGATGATCTAGCTCTTTATGATTGAATCTGAACTACGATGATTGAGTTGGACCGATAACCTTTGAAATAACCTTTTTTAACTTGTTAGCTACTAACTTTGAAATAATTTTATACATACGTCCAATAAGACTAGTAGACCAAAAATCGTTCAAAACCGGATCCAGAACCTTAGGAATGAGCGAAACAAATAACTGTTGCATCAGAGTGATAAATTCCCAAGCTATGAGAATTCATGTATGAATAAGGTGATATCAATCTCAATCAAATTCCAAAATCTTTTGATGAAATTAAAATTGAAGCCACGGGCCCCGCGAATTTAGAACTAGCACAACTCCAGACTGCAGCCTTGATTTCATTTGATGAAAAACTACTTTTCAACATATTGTTATCTATGTCAGTTACTTTATTATAGTTTGGGCTAGAAAGCGAAGGTCTGCAGTGATTAGTTTCTTTGAATCTATCTGCGAATTTGCCCCAAACAACCTCTTTAATCATTTATGGATCCGTAATCCATAAAAAGTCTAGTAATACCATTTAGTCTGTTTTTCCTTTGTCTCATTTTTATCGAAGCGTGATAAAAACTAGAATTTTCATCACCTTCTATCGCCCACTTTATTCTGCTTTTTTGTTTCAACATGGACTTTTTTGCTTTTTTAAGCTCCATTAGCCTCCTGATGTTGTTTTCATGATCGAGAATCTCACCATGAGATGGGGTACATATCTCAGCATTCAACTCCCAAGATTCAATTTTTGATATTCAACTTCCAAGATTTAATTTTTGATTTATACTGATTGATATCATTATCCAAACTATTATAATTGTTTACGACCCAGTCCCTAATGACACCTTTAACAAGTTGTAGCTTAACTTTAAGGGATATATCTGCCCTGTTTTTTCTTGGACAAGAATTTCCATGTAGATTCGACCAGTGGCCCAAAATCACAATGGTCCAACCAAATATTAAAGAATCTAAAAAGCTTTGGGCCAAATTGCAGACAAACCGAATCCATTGTATCAAATAGAATTGGACTATGATCTGAAATACCTCTAGCAAGAGTAGCTACACACGCCTTAGGCCATTTCAAGATCACATTCGACGACACCAGAATTCGGTCAAGTTTGCTCATCCATCGTTAGTCATCCACGTTAATTTTCTTCCACCCAACGGAATGTCTAATATAGCCATATCATATATAAATTTATTAAAATCTAAAGCCTCCCTTGAATTGAAAACCGACCCTTTCCTTTATTCTATGCACTTCATCGCGTTGAAATAACCAAAACATATCCACATATCATCTTGATCCGAAGTGTTTTTTAAATCCAGAATCTCTTGCCATAATTGTCTTTTAGCAAGAACCTCATGTGGCCCATAGGTATTGAGGAGAAACATCTTACCAACTATATTGTCGAGTCCCCAAAATAATTAAGGATTTAATTATGACAAAATTGTAATTTATTTGCACTAAAATGTTATGTGCAGCCAGCACAAGTTTGTTTATGTATAGACAGCAAATATTGTTGTGTCGAGTGTTTAGTTTGCTGCTCAGTCTACCAGCACAAGGTAGACAGTGTTCTTCAATTAGCACAGGATGTGTACTCAGCAATTCAAGAATATCAAGTGTCTCAGCAATGAAGAACCAGCACAGCTGGAATGCAGCTTACTACACAAGACAGCTATGCTCCATTACAAACATAGTAGTTTTCTGAGTGGTCTACATCAATTGTACTATTCAACAGAAGTCAAAGACAAAGTTGAACAGGAAAGGACACGCGTCGGCGGCTGACAAGTGACCTTACATGACCACATAGGAATGCAGAAGTTTAACGCATGTGCAGACATGTGCTATACTTTGTTAATGCCTAGGGAACACAACATTCTATTTGTTTAAACAAATAGTGGTGCCAAGCCGAATTGGGGTGTTCCTGCAAATAGCTACCAAAGAGGAAAAAGGAGAGCACGCTCTCTGATGTAGTTGTCCCCACAAGTACAGACATCCTATGTACCAGTGGACAACAGAACAATTACACGGATAAAAGGACTACTATAAATTATTGTATCCACTATTGTAACAACTAGTGGTGTGGGTTTTGTTATTTAGAGTCCAAAACGTGTAATAGCTTTAAGTTTATCCTCATAGCTATAATCTAGGTAAATCTGTATCAACCAACTATCATTCCGCCGAGGATAGTTGTAATTCTTTGTGATTTAATCAATAAAGAATAACAGTTGAAAAATTACCTTTGACTCTACTTAAATTACATGCTTGAATACTATACTGTGATTAATTGGTAAGTTAATTTAAAAGAAATTGTATTCACCCCCCTATAATACTCCTGTTGTTAATCAAGGGACCAACAACTGGTATCAGAGCTTCAGTCTTGATAATCAAATATCTTGGATCTGAATTCTCTCATGGCTGCATACTCAAATACAGCTTACCTTGAAAATGGCTCATCCAATAGACCACCCAAATTTGATGAAGATGAGTATGAAACTTGGAAGGCAAGGTTCATACTTCACCTGGAGTCTATTGACCCACTTATGCCTGGTATTGCCACAGATGGTCCATTTGTCCCAACTGAAACTATTGATAGCATTCCAGCCACTGCTGACACTCCTGCCATTCCTGGCAGAGAGGTTGTTCTCACTCCAGCCAAATGGGATGCTGAGGATAAACGTCGTGTTGGACTTGACCCTAAGATCAGAACTCTGTTAGCTATAACTTTACCTAGTCACCTGTTCAAACTGATTAAGGGAAAACTGAATGCTAAGCTCATGTTAGACTATCTAGATGTTACTTATGAAGGCATGGATGAGGTTAGGCAGAACATGATTATATTGCTTTGAAAAGAGAGTATGAAATGTTCTTTGCCTATAAGAATGAGACTCTTAAGCAAACCTTCATTAGGTTTAACTCCTTTGTTGCTGACCTACTTACTTTGAAAATCACATATACTGATTTTGAACAAGTAAACAAATTCATTGACTCATTGTCTGCCAAATGGAAACCAGTGACTGACCCTCTAAGAACCACCCAGACTTTAAAGAACTTTAACATGTCTTCCCTCTATGGTACACTTTGAAACCATGAGAACGCAGAAGCTAAACTTGAACTAAACTTGAAGGAAAACTTTACTCCTGCCCCCACCACTTCAAAATCTTCTAAAACAAATGTTACTGCTCTTATGGCTGCTGCTAAAAAGAAAGCTCAAAAGGCTTTACTGGTTTAAAAGTTGACAGCAGAAGAAGAGTCAGCTGAAGATGATGTGGATAGTGGTACTGGGTCTGAAGAAAGCAGTGATGATGTGAAAGGTTTTGTTGAAGGTATGGCCTTGCTGGCTAGGCAGTTCAAAAGGTTTAATCGTAATAGAACCAGTAAGTCATATAAAGGGAGTAAGAAACCAAGTGCTAGGTATAGCATCAAATTAGTCAAGGGTCCTAAATCTGAGTGTTACAATTGTGGGAAGGTTGGACATTTTGCTGCTGAATGCATGTCCAGGAAACCTTCAACATCACATGCTAACTCCTTCTTAAAAGCTGATAAGTACAAGAACAAGTACAAAGCTATGAAGGCTCAGATGAAGGAAAGTGCAAAGGCTGATAAGAAGGGAAAGAAGCCATAAAAGGTTCTAGTTGCTGAGCATCATGATTGGGATGAAACCATCTCTTCTTCATCTTCTGACTGTGATACTGATGATGATGATGATACTGGTTATGCTTCTAGTAGAAAGCTATGTTTGATGGCCAAGGAGGTCGAGGATTCTGATGAGGATGATAATGGTAGTACGTTTGTGGCTGATATGAGGGAAGCTGATCGGAAAAAGGATTCACCTCAATGGAAATCTGAAATGCTGTATAAGGTTGATAATTTTCAAACTTATACTGATGATGAAAAAGCTGAAATGTTTGACTACCTAAGAGTTGATTTATGTAGAGGCAGTAAACGTGAAGAAATCTTGAAAAATGATAACAAATCTTTAAATGATAAACTTAAAAGCAAAACTGATGAAATTAAGATCTTGAAGGATGAAATTTCAAAACTTGAAAAATAAAATTTTGCTTTATGACTCCAAAGGAAAGACACATTAAAAGGGAAATCATTAAAAACAACCAAAGAAAGTAAAAAACAATTGATTCCCCTTCATGTTCAAATTCCACCAATGCTGAGCCAGCTGATGAACATTGTACTGGTCAACCAGTAGCTACTGACAAGCCAGCAAAACGCAATACTGGCAAGTCAAAAGCAGCAATCAAGATTCACACGAATCGTCCGGTATCAGCTGACGGGTCAGTAACTTCCCACACTGGCTCATCGAACAACAAAGGCAAAGCAGTATACTATGATTATGGTACCGGTTCTAAAAGGAAAGCTGCCCTTAAGGGAAAAGCTAAAGTGAACCAAATTGTGAAATCATGTGCTGAGTCATCTATCACTGAGATAATGACTATCAAGCTTGACCAGCTCATAGCTGCCATATCTGAAAATAGACCCGATCTTACTGCACCTATTTACTCAGTGTATGACCAGTCACCGATACCAAATGTGAGAAAATGCTACAAGTGTGGCAGGAAGTTTCACTTAGCCAACCGGTGTACTCTAACCCTAACCACATATGCTGCTGCCACTTCAAGCAAGCCAGCAGACAGGAAGAGATCATCAATGATGACCCTTTCAGAACCCATCCTTGGATAGGTTCCCAAAAAGAACTAATCTCTTAGCTACTGTGCAGGGCATTCAAAACAAGCGAATCTGGTATCTCGATAGTGGTTGTTCGAGACATATGACCTGATGTAAGTCCCTGCTAATGGACTATCAAGAAAAGGATGGTCCAGTTGTATCATATGGAGATAATTCGTTGGGTTACACAAAGGGTTTTGGTACTTTAACAAATGAGAATGTTACATTTTCAAATGTAGCATATGTCGTTGGGCTTAAACATAATCTACTCAGCATAAGCCAACTAACAAGCAAAAGTAAGATAGTCCAGTTCAGAAGAAAGATTGGCACTATTTTTGATAAGACAGGGAAGCCACTACTAACAGCAAAAAGACATGAGAACATGTATCAAATTGACATGAACACAGCAGTCACAACAACTGATACTTGTTTTTATTCAAAGGCAGTAGACAACCTTAAGTGGTTATGGCACAAGAGACTCTCACATCTCAACTTTAAAGATATTCATAAGTTATCTAGTAAAAGTTTGGTGTCTGGGCTACCCACAATGTCTTATGTGAAGGACAGACTGTGTCCTGGATGTGAAAAAGGGAAGCATCACCATGCCTCATTCAAGTCAAAGCAGATTTCATCTGTTGAGAAACCATTTCACCTACTTCATATGGATCTTTTTGGTCCTGTTAATATAGCCAGCTGCAGTGGGAAGAAGTATACACTGGTGATTGTTGATGAATATTCCAGATACACTTGGGTATTCTTTTTGAAGCAAAAGAGTGAAGGTACTGATGAAATTATCAATTTTATTAAAAGAATGGAACTACTGAATGGGCAACTGGTGAAGCAGCTTAGAAGTGATCATGGTACAGAATTCAGAAATGCTACTTTGGAAGAATTTTGTGCTGACAAAGGTATTTCATAGAATTTTTCTGCTGTGAGAACACCTCAACAGAATGTTGTTGCAGAAAGAAGAAATAGAACTCTCATTGAAGCAGCAAGATCTATGTTGGCTGAGTCTGGGCTGAAAAATTCATATTGGGCAGAAGCTGTGAACACTGCATATTTTACCCAGAATAGATCTTTAATAGTGAAAAGATATCAGAAAACTGCTTATGAAGTTCTCAAAGGCAGAAGACCCTCAATTTCATTTCTCCATGTATTTGGCACTCCCTGTTTCATTCTAAACAATAGGGATCAGCTAGGCAAGTTTGATGCTAAGGCTGATGAAGATATATTTCTTGGATATTCCAACATGTCAAAGGCATATAGGATTTTCAATAAAAGAAGGGGTTGTTTTGAAGAATCTATTAATGTTACATTTGATGAAACTGCCCCTACTTCATCTTCTAGTCAAGAAGTGTGACGACCCGGAAATTTTCGACCAAATTTAAACTTAATCTTTATATATTTCCGACACGATAAGCAAAGTCTGAAATGTTGAGTTTCGAAAACTCTGGAACAGTTACATGAATGCATTTGCCCTTTTGACCATTCTCGACGATTCACGAACAATTATTTATAATTAAATATATAGATATAAATATAAATACAAGTATACATAGATATTAATTTGAATTAATAAAATGCACTTCAATCAATTGGAATTAATAATGTAAAAATAAAATATAGAACAAATAAGTTGCTATTAATATATATATATATATATATATATATATATATATATATATATATATATATATATATATATATATATATATATATATATATATATATATATATATATTATACACATGAATTCTGAACATAAATAATATTATATGTATTGTAAATTATAAATATTAAATACTTAATATAAGTTATTATATAATATATATATTATAAAATTAGTGACTAGGATAAAATTTATAAATTGTAATATTTTAAATTACAAGTTTGAATATAATCTTTATGTTAATATTATTAACAATAATTTCATTATAAACACTAATATGAATATTTGAATAATTAATATATATATATATATATATATATATATATATATATATATATATGAATATGTAAAGCTTGATATGTACAAGTAAAATTAATATTATTGATATTATTATTATTATTATTATTATTATTATTATTATTATTATTATTATTATTATTATTATTATTATTATTATTATTACTTCTATTATTATTATTATAAACTCTATTATTATTAATTATCACTTTATTTAAAAATCATGACCACCATTATTTTTATCATTATTATTATCACTAGTAATATTAATAGTATCATTTTTTATTATTGTTATTATTATTATTATTATTAATTTTTATTACAATTAATAATATTAATGGAATTTATTAATAAACTTATATTATTAATTTATGTTATAGAATTTAGTGTGTGTGTATATATATATATATATATATATATATATATATATATATATATATATATATATATATATATATATAAACCGTGGTATATAAATATAAATACAGATACAGATAAATAGCTAATCGGTTTTCAATCCCTATCTTGCTATTCAATCTGTTCCCTTAATTGATAAACATATCGATGTCAAGAATCACAAGTACGATATGAATTCCAAAATCAATTAGAAGTCTTTATCATTTTTTTTCTTTTATTTATTTTTCTGCTTGAATAATTTTCTGTCGACTCTATTATGACTATAAACCAAACGAATTCCATACGTATATTGACTAACTCATTCAATTATACATTGTCATTATCAAATAAAACCCATTACAGCCTTTATTCGAACAAATTAACTCAAGGAAGTTGAAGAACACAGGAAAACACTCTGTATGTAAAACTTTTTGGTGAAAATCCGAATTCAAAATGTTTTTAAAAATGTATAAATGAAATCCTGTTAGGAATATCCTAAACAATCTTTTTGCAAAGTTTTGTGTTCCAATTCTTTCAAACACGTTCAAATTTTGAGGTCAAAGCTTTATTTCAAAAAGTCAACCCGAGTGTTCTTGTCAAAAATTCGAATTCGTTTTTGAATAAATGGAGCAATTGATGATCGAGGAAGTTTGTAGGAGTCATTTATAAACTATTTCATGTTGTGACTTTTAACTAAAATGGTCTTGAAATCAAAAACATGAATTGTATTTTTTTGTGTTTCACGAACTGCAGTAGCAGTTGTATTTTTTTTAATTCTTTTTCTTTTACATTTTCCTTTAACACAAACGTCTAATTTGGATTATTTATGTTTGTTTTAAAATATCTCAATCATTGTTGGGAAGATTCAAACTGTTTTGGTCGAATCTGTTTGATGAAGAAGATGAATAAGGGACGCGGGTTATAATTGACTGAAGTGGGTTTATAATCGGGAAAACATTACTGCTTGAATTGTTAAGGGGTGTGTCGGTATACGGGAGGTCTCGGGTTCGAGCCTCGGCGAGGGCAGTCATTTTTTTTTGGGACTCTTTCTTTGTGAGGTAGTTTCCTTATTAATATTGATTATTATTAATTATTATTATTATTATTATTATTATTATTATTATTATTATTATTATTATTATTATTATTATTATTATTATTATTATTATTATTATTATTATTATTATTATTATTATTATTATTATTATTGTTGTTGTTATTTTTTTTATTATTATTAGTAAGTATTAGTAATATTATCAATAACATTATTATTATTAAGTATTATGAATATCATAATTATTAATATTATCACCATTAGTATTATTATTATTGCTATTAGTATTGTTATTAATATTGTTACTGAAATTATCATAAATCGTAACCTTAATAACAGTATAATGATATATGTATAAAAATTGTTATGATTATGATCATAATTATATGAGCATATGGACATAAAAGGTAATAAAAATATTAACACAATGCATAGAAGTATATGTATATAAAATATTAGGATACCGATAGTATTATGAGAACGATTAAACTTATCATTTTTATTATGTTATTATTATTTTCATTAAATATTAGTATTAGTATCATTTATAAACATTAGTAGTATTATTAACCTAGTTATAATTATTATTACCATTATTATCATTATTAATAGTATTATAAGTATTATTATTATTATCACAATTATTATTATTAGTAAAAGTAATATTACTATAGATATTATGGTTATTATTATTACTATTATTATTATTATCACTAGTATTATAACTAGTATTATAATTACTATTGGTATTATAATTATCGTTATAAGTACTATAGTCATTATTATGATTAATATCGTTATAAGTATTATTATATATTTCATCATGAGTATTATTATGTAAATACTAAAACCATTACCATAACTATCATTAACAGTAAAATTAATATTTTTACATTATTAGGATTATTCACATTATTATTATTATTATTAATATTAAGTATTATAATTATTATCATTTTTACCACTATTAATATTACTTTGGTGTATTTATAATTACTATCATTGATATACAAATGATATGTTTAATACATATAACATAACAAAAATTAATATTTTTATATATACATTGAATATATGAAATATATATATTATTAATATAAAAATGATATGACTAATGAATATATATATATATATATATATATATATATATATATATATATATATATATATTTGTTCGATTACAACTATGAATATTAATAAATACACAAATGATATAGGTTCGTGAATCCAAGGCCAACCCTGCATTGTTAAATGTCGTCATATGTATTTTTACTACAAAATACAGTACGGTGAGTTTCATTACTCCCTTTTTAAATGCTTTTGCAATATATTTTTTGGAACTGAGAATACATGCGCTTTTATAAATGTTTTACGAAATAGACACAAGTAATCGAAACTACATTATATGGTTGAATGGATCGAAGTCGAATATGCCCCTTTTAGCCTGGTAATCTAAGAATTAGGGAACATCACTAATTTTGAGAATTAGTGCACCCCTAATTGACACGAATCCTAAAGATAGATCTATTGGGCTCAACAAGCCCCATTCTGGAATTTGGAATGCTTTAGTACTTCGAAATTTATCATGTCCGATGGGTGTCTCGGAATGATGGGGATATTCTATATGCATCTTGTTAATGTCGATTACCAGGTGTTCAATCCATATGAATAATTTTTGTCTCTATGTATGGGACGTATATTTATGAGAAATGGAAATGAAAATCTTTTGGTCTATTAAAATGATGAAAATGATCGATTATAATAAACTAATGAACTCACCAACTTTTGGTTGACACTTGAAATCATGTTTATTCTCAGGTATGAAAGAAATCTTTCGCTGTGCATTTGCTCATATTAGAGATATTACTTGGAGTCATTCATGACATATTTCAAAAGACGTTGCATTCGAGTCGTCGAGTTCATCAAGATTATTACTAAGTCAATTATAGTTGGATTTATTATGAAATGATATGCATGCAGCCAACTGTCAATGTAATGAAAGTTTGTCTTTTAAAAGCGAATGAAATGTTTGTAAAATGTATCATATAGAGGTCAAGTACCTCGCGATGTAACCAAATGTAATGTATTCATCCAGATGGATTAGGACGGGTCATTAGAGTTGGTATCAGAGCTGGTTTAAGCTGTGTCGTTGGCTTAATTGTAAAGGAGGTTCTCACAGTGTTACCTGTGACGAAGCATTGGCTCTTACTCCTCGCGGTCCGAATATGGTTGGCTTTGCTGAGAGGCATGGCCATAAAATCAGTATCTGAGGTACACTCAGTGGTCACCAGGCGGTTAGCTGGGAACGCACTGGGTGGGACGTGTGGTGTCCCCAACTGAATTAGAGTTGGTATCAGAGCGGTGGTCTTAGCGAACCAGGTCTGCATTAGTGTGTCTAACTGATAAGTCGTTAGGATGCATTAGTGAGTCTGGACTTCGACCGTGTCTGCATGTCAAAAGTTTTGCTTATCATTTCGTGTCAAAAATTACCTGCCTATCATTCTTAGGAAATTATTTGCTTATCATTCTTAGTCTAGACACATCTTATTGCATTGATTGCATGAATAGTGTATAGACAAAATTCATATCTTAGCGTATCTGTTACTGTAAACTTTGCCTGACATATTCCGTAAATTCCTCCGTATTCTACGAAATCTGTTGTTCTATATATATATAGATATTCTATGTAATTAGAATACCATCCGATAGCCAAAAATCATTTCATACCGAAAAATCCTTTATTCAGTCGTACGAAATGAAACTCGCCACTAGTTCAAGTTCTTTGGAATCCGACAGCTATTCCGACATGGATGTTCACCTAAGCTCCGGAAGCAGCGTCACCAGAATGAATCAACCAATTCATCTGATGGAGACTTAATCAACGGAGACGCGAAGAAGGTGATCCCTTCCATCAACCGAATTCACCTCTTGGTGAAGAACCTGAAGCACTTACCGGCGAACCTATCCGAAACACCCTTTTCTCTCTCATTTCCAAAGTATCTCGTCATGACTATATATTATACCAAATTCTAGATCTTATTTATCCGCTCGTCCAAAACGACAATCACCTCGGAGTAATAGAAGAAGTTAATGAAATTCGTGCCCGAGTTGTAGCCTTGGAAAATATGGTGCAAAACGTACCAGCTTCATCAACATCACCAGCACCAACAGTACCAGCAACATCAACACCATTACCACCAACAAACCAAGTTTCAACACCAAATGCCTCAGCATCTCATTCTGTACCTCGAGAATAATCATCGTTCTACATGACGTTCTACATCATTTATCTTCGTTCGACATGATGGTTATGTAACCTCTAATGTTTTAGAGATTATGTACTCTAGTTCTAACCATAAACCAAATGAGTTTAATATCATATTAACTCATTAAATCCATGATTACATCTGAAGAAAATATATATGTATATATGTTTTCATAAAGATTGTAATTAAAAATTCTTATGTACAAACTGTTAATGGTGAAAATATTTTAACGGGTAGGTAATACCCGAGGAATATTTAGATTTCACCTTAATAAGTTACACTGTACATTCGTCGAAGCTAATTCAACAGTCATTTACTATCCTACTTACAACCACCGATATACGTATCCGTTCATCGCAGAATAACCATTTTCATTCAATTTCATATTTGAATTTTGACCTATCAGAATCCAACAAGTGGCATAATGAAGAAAACATTTGACAAAATAAAATTTGTTAGAAACAGACAAATTAACTATGAGAAATTTTGTTAAGAATCCACGCTAACTGTTCCTAGCTAACTGATTACATTTTATTTATCGCAATTTAATTATCGCAGTTTATATTCTCGTAATTTTATTTATCGTCATTTAATTTCTGTTATTTATTTTACGCACTTTAAATATCAGGACACGTATACAAGGTTTTGACATATCATATCGACGCATCTATATATATTATTTGGAATAACCATATACACTCTATATGCTGTAATGCTCGAGTTCGCTATACAGGGTTGAGGTTGATTCTATAATAATATATATACTTTGAGTTGTGATCGAGTCTGAGACATGTACACGGGTCACGATACATATCAATCAATTCTAATATTATATATTAAACTATATATGAATTATTGAATTACAAAATGTGGACTAATAACACTGGACAATTAAAATGAATTAAAATATTGATTATAACATATGAAACTAAATATTTCTTCAAGTTTGCCACTTGATTTCATCTTAAACCTCATTTGTATCTTGACAATTACAATCTGCGTTCAAACCTTTCATGATTTTTGTGAAAACACCTCAATCCAGAGGATGAACCAACCGCACTTCATCTATGGAAGGAAAGATTGATGCATGTAGTTATACACCTAAAAACTCTCAGAAACTGAGTAAACGTGTAACACGTAGCTATGCTAATTCCTTTAGCGTTATTATTACCCAAAATAACATTGCAATTCTTTTCTAAATTAGCCAATTTTGTCATAGCTCCAGCAAGTCAACTTCGACTTTTCGTTCAAATCAACCTTACTATAACCTTGATATCTGTGCTAGCTCCTTTATCGTTACCGGAAAACCATTTATATCCCACCACATTAGCAGTAAACTTACCAACAACTTCATTGATCTTTGATTTTCCAAAAAATCATTATATTTGTTCAATAAAACCCTATCATATACTCATTTGCATCTTGTAATGATAATTACCATACCAAATACCGAGAGGCATCAATCAATAATCTCGAATTCCTCAGCGATTCTACGAAAACAATAATATATATATATATATATATATATATATATATATATATATATATATATATATATATATATATATATATATATATATATATATATATATATATATATATATATATGTATATTCTATCTCCTGGATTTACAAAACTTCAATTCTGAATTTCTGGAAAGCGCTTTAGCCTATGAATCAGTTTTCTGAGTTCGAAAAAGCTGATGAAATTTTTAGCGAATACCTTGCTCCTCACTCTAAACCTTTACGGACAAATCTTCTTCATCATCCTTCGATATTAGAAATTCTAAGATATTATCGTATCTTTCATTATTAATATCCTCAATATTTCTGAAGATACCTTCATAATATTCTCGTCCAATATTAATTATCTCTCCGCGCTATCTGTGTTATATCATAAAAGGAAACTGTTTTAGTTTCTATATTTTGTAAACCTTCGAATTTAAAATATGAATGTTTTTGAAGTAGTGTTGATAACTGATGCATGAGTTAGTATAATATAACGACACTTGATCAACATGATTATATTACAGTAAGTCATGCTGAGTTTCTAATGGAATGTGATGATTCACAGATTTTAACGTCATCATATGCCATGTTACACGACTCTTACATTCTACCTAATCTCCAAACATATCGAGAACATATCACCAAACATATCGAGAACATATCTTTCTAATAGTTCTATCTCCTCTTTTGAATTCTGGTAATTTAACCAATCAAGATTGTGCTATTACAATCTCTCTCTTAGAACATTAGCCATGTTCATTCGAAACACCATACCTACGAATTCTGGACCATTACTTGTTGTAATTAGAGTCGAGAAGAGAATAAAAATGCAAAGAGCTCCGAAATATAAGGTAGAATATAAAACCGATAACAACACATAAATTACAAACCGTGTATATCAATGTTTATTGCAACATAAAGACACGAGAAAATTAAAAACATTATAACCCCAAGGGCGAAGTAGAAGAAAACAGATTCCTCCGGTGGTAGTTGGAAAAGGAGAATGATTGTTGAGATAGTAAGGGTAAGGACAAGAATCAGAACTGGATTAACCATTTTCACAATCTTTTGAATTTGAGAATTAAATATAGGAGTGGTGAAAATAATGGAACGGAAGAAGTTAATTTATAGTGAAATAACCGATAAAGAAATCAAGGCAGATTTTTGCATTTAATAAGAGAGATCTTAATTTCCTTAATCCCGAGGAAATCAGATCTTATTAAGATTTCAAAGGTTTTCTTCAAATCCCTTGAACTCCGAAAATCAACCCTATCTACGTCAAAAGTTATGACGAAACTTTATTTCCTCATTTCATTCTTTTGTGATAGCTTCACTCGTACTCTTCCTATAAACGAATTGTTTTATCCATATTACTTGATGGTGATATGACTATAATTTCTAACTAATATGAGTCATGCAAACATATTTATTGTCAGCCATGACCATCCCAATCAAATTTTGGGACGAAATTTCTTTAACGGGTAGGTACTGTGACGACCCGGTTCTGACCAAATTTAAACTTAATCTTTATATATTTCTGACATGATAAGCAAAGTCTGAAATGTTGAGTCTCGAAAACTTTGGAACAGTTACATGAATGCATTTGCCCTTTTGACCATTCTCGACGATTCACGAACAATTGTTTGTAAATAAATATATAAATATAAATATAAATACAAGTATACATAGATATTAATTTGAATTAATAAAATGCACTTCAATCAATTGGAATTAATAATGTAAAAATAAAATATAGAACAAATAAGTTGCTATTAATATATATATATATATATATATATATATATATATATATATATATATATATATATATATATATATATACATGAATTCTGAACATAAATAATATTATATGTATTGTAAATTATAAATATTAAATACTTAATATAAGTTATTATATAATATATATTATAAAATTAGTGACTAGGATGAAATTTATAAATTGTAATATTTTAAATTACAAGTTTGAATATAATCTTTATGTTAATATTATTAACAATAATTTCATTATAAACACTAATATGAATATTTGAATAATTAATAAAAAATATATATATGAATATGTAAAGCTTGATATGTACAAGTAAAATTAATATTATTATTATTATTATTATTATTATTATTATTATTATTATTATTATTATTATTATTATTATTACTTCTATTATTATTATTATTATTATTATAAACTCTATTATTATTAATTATCACTTTATTTAAAAATCATGACCACCATTATTTTTATCATTATTATTATCACTAGTAATATTAATAGTATCATTTTTTATTATTGTTATTATTATTATTATTAATTTTTATTAAAATTAATAATATTAATGGAATTTATTAATAAACTTATATTATTAATTTATGTTATAGAATTTATTATATATATATATATATATATATATATATATATATATATATATATATATATATATATATATATATATATATATATATATATATAAACCGTGGTATATAAATATAAATACAGATACAGATAAATAGCTAATCGGTTTCAATCCCTATCTTGCTGTTCAATCTGTTCCCTTAATTGATAAACATATCGATGTCAAGAATCACAAGTACGATATCAATTCCAAAATTAGTTAGAAGTCTTTATTCGAACTCATTCAATTATACATTATCATTATCAAATAAAACCTATTACAGCCTTTATTCGAACAAATTAACTCAAGGAAGTTGAAGAACACAGGAAAACACTCTGTATGTAAAACTTTTTAGTGAAAATCCGAATTCGAAATGTTTTTAAAAATGTATAAATGCAATCCTGTTAGGAATATCCTAAACAATCTTTCTGCAAAGTTTTGTGTTCCAATTATTTCAAACGTGTTCAAATTTTGAGGTCAAAGCTTTATTTCAAAAAGTCAACCCGAGTGTTCTTGTCAAAAATTCGAATTCGTTTTTGAATAAATGGAGAAATTGTTGATCGAGGAAGTTTGTAGGAGTCATTTATAAACTATTTCATGTTGTGACTTTTAACTAAAACGGTCTTAAAATAAAAAACACGAATTGTATTTTTTTTTTGTGTTTCACGAATTGCAGTAGCAGTTGTATTTTTTTAAATTCTTTTTCTTTTACGTTTTCCTTTAACACAAACGTCTGATTTGGATTATTTATGTTTGTTTTAAAATATCTTAATCATTGTTGGGAAGATTCAAACTGTTTTGGTCGAATCTGTTTGATGAAGAAGATGAATAAGGGAAACGGGTTATAATTGACTGAAGTGGGTTTATAATCAGGAAAACATTACTGTTTGAATGGTTAAGGGGTGTGTTGGTATACGGGAGGTCTCAGGTTGGAGTCTGGGTCAGGGCAGTCATTTTTTTTTTTGGGGACTCTTTCTTTGTGAGGTAGTTTCCTTATTAATATTGATTGTTATTATTAATTATTATTATTATTATTATTATTATTATTATTATTATTATTATTATTATTATTATTATTAAAATATTGTTATTATAATTATTATTATTATTGTTGTTATTATTTTTATTATTATTAGTAAGTATTAGTAATATTATCAATAACATTATTATTATTAAGTATTATGAATATCATAATTATTAATATTATCACCATTAGTATTATTATTATTGCTATTAGTATTGTTATTAATATTGTTACTGAAATTATCATAAACCGTAACCTTAATAACAGTATAATGATATATGTATAAAAATTGTTATGATTATGATCATAATTATATGAGCATATGGACATAAAAGGTAATAAAAATATTAACACAATGCATAGAAGTATATGTATATAAAAGATTAGGATACCGATAGTATTATGAGAACGATTAAACCTATCATTTTTATTATGTTATTATTATTTTCATTAAATATTAGTATTAGTATCATTTATAAACATTAGTAGTATTATTAACCTAGTTATAATTATTATTACCATTATTATCATTATTAATAGTATTATTATTATTATTATTATTATTATTATTATTATTATTATTATTATTATTATTATTATTATTATCACAATTATTATTAGTAAAAGTAATATTACTATAGATATTATGGTTATTATTATTATTACTATTATTATTATTATCACTAGTATTATAATTACTATTGGTATTATAATTATCATTATAAGTACTATAGTCATTTTTATGATTAATATCGTTATAAGTATTATTATATATTTCATCATGAGTATTATTATGTAAATACTAAAACCATTACGATAACTATCATTAATAGTAAAATTAATATTTTTACATTATTAGGATTATTAACATTATTATTATTAATAATATTATGTATTATAATTATTATCATTTTTACCACTATTAATATTATTTTGGTGTATTTATAATTACTATCATTGATATACAAATGATATGTTTAATACATATAACATAACAAAAATTAATATTTTTTATATATATAATGAATTTATGAAATATATATATTATTAATATAAAAATGATATGACTAATGAATATATATATATATATATATATATATATATATATGTATATATATTTGTTCGATTACAACTATGAATATTAATAAATACACAAATGATATAGGTTCGTGAATCCAAGGCCAACCCTGCATTGTTAAATGTCGTCATATGTATTTTTACTACAAAATACAGTATGGTGAGTTTCATTACTCCCTTTTTAAATGTTTTTGCAATATATATTTTTGGGACTGAGAATACATGCGCTTTTATAAATGTTTTACGAAATAGACAAAAGTAATCGAAACTACATTATATGGTTGAATGGATCGAAGCCGAATATGCCCCTTTTAGCCTGGTAATCTAAGAATTAGGGAACATCACTAATTTTGAGAATTAGTGCACCCCTAATTGACGCGAATCCTAAAGATAGATCTATTGGGCCCAACAAGCCCCATTCTGTAATTTGGAATGCTTTAGTACTTTGAAATTTATCATGTCCGATGGGTGTCCCGGAATGATGGAGATATTCTATATGCATCTTGTTAATATCGGTTACCGGGTGTTCAATCCATATGAATGATTTTTGTCTCTATGTATGGGACGTATATTTATGAGAAATGGAAATGAAAATCTTGTGGTCTATTAAAATGATGAAAATGATCGATTATAATAAACTAATGAACTCATCATCCTTTTGGTTGACACTTGAAAGCATGTTTATTCTCAGGTATGAAAGAAATTTTCCGCTGTGCATTTGCTCATATTAGAGATATTACTTGGAGTCATTCATGACATATTTCAAAAGATGTTGCATTCGAGTCATCGAGTTCATCAAGATTATTACTAAGTCAATTATAGTTGGATATATTATGAAATGGTATGCATGCCGTCAACTGTCGATGTAATGAAAGTTTGTATTTTAAAAACAAATGAAATGTTTGTAAAATGTATCATATAGAGGTCAAGTACCTCGTGATGTAACCAAATGTAATGTATTCGTCCAGATGGATTAGGACAGGTCATTATAAGAAGATGGGGAGTTACTGTTTTAAGAGCCAACTCAGCAAACTCTAGATGATGAAGAAGAACCAGCATCAAATCCCTCACCAATCCATGTTGCTGGGTTCTCTGATGATGAGATGGAACACTCTGTTCCATCTGTGTCTAAACTAGGTGGACCTACTGGCTCTACAGAAGTGTTACAACTTGAGCATAGGTCTACTGGTTCTGAAGGATCTCAAGCTGGTACTAGTTACACTCATAATCAATAGCTGTCTCCCACTGCTGCTCATTCCTCTGAGCCAGCTGATGATCAAGATGTTGTGTGTTCCACAACAAGCTCACATGTTCATAACACAAGATGGATAAAGGAGCATCCAATTGAACAAGTTATTGGTAATCTGGCAAGTGGTGTTAAAATAAGAAGACATGCAACCAACAATTTTTGTATGCATGTAAATTTTGTATCTATCATTGAACCTACATGTCCTGAAGAAGCAATCAAAGATCCTAGCTGGGCAGGAGCTATGCAAGAAGAGATCTTCCAGTTTGATAGGAATAAGGTTTGGACTTTGGTACCTCAACCTGATGATGAAACTAAGAAGATCATTGGTTCCAAGTGGGTTTTCAAGAATAAGATGGATGAAGATGGGATTGTGATCAGAAACAAAGCTAGATTGGTAGCTCAGAGCTTCAAATAGGAAGAAGGATTGGATTATGGAGATACATATGCACCAGTGGCTAGGATGGAAGCTATTAGATTGTTCTTGGCATATGTTGCTAAGATGAACTTTAGGGTATTCCATATGGATGTTAAGTCTGCGTTTCTAAATGGGAAGATGCAAGAAGAAGTCTATGTCAAACAGCCTCCTGCTTTTGTAAGCAGTAAATATCCAGACTATGTTTATAAGTTAGAAAAAGCTCTATATGGCCTAAAACAGGCACCAAGAGCATGGTATAAGACACTTCATGTGTATCTCACTGGTATAGGTTTTAAAGTTGGAAGAATTGATATCACTCTATTCTCAAAAGAGATAGATGGTGATCTCTTGCTGGTACAGATATATGTGGATCATATTATTTATGGATCTAAAAATGAGAAACATTGTCAAGAATTTTCAAAACTTATGTCAAAGACATATGAAATGAGCTTACAAAGAGATTTGCAATACTTTTTAGGATTGCAAATTAAACAACTTGATGATGGAATTTTTATAAGTCAAGATAAATATATCAAAGATATGTTAAAGAAATTTGGTCTGACCTGTTTAAAAGATATAGGGACTCCAATGGCAGCATCTATCAAAATTTGTAACATCCCGCGTTTTTTCGTTAAATTTATTTTAACGCCGTATCTTTCGTTATCTAAATTCGTTTCTTCCGTTGACTAACGTTCTTAATATACCCGTTATTTAATTATAACAGCACTCGTTTACTCTAGCATTTTTAAAATAATTCGTTTGGTTAATTCACGCACCTGCTTTAAACTTGAGGGACCGAAGTTGCCAAGTGGGTAAACTAGTTGACTAGGTCAACTAGTCAACCCACTCTTTCCACCATTCATTCCATTTTCACCTCCTCATCTTCTTTTCTCTCTAGTCACCAAGAACACACTTTTACCATCTTCAAAGATTCATCATCCATTTCAAATCTAGCAATCAAACATCAAAACAAATTATATATTTGTGATCCTTGCATCATCTTATTCATTTTGGTACCAACTTCATCTCGTTTGGGTAACATTTCTAAAACTCTAGATTTCTCAAATTCATTTTATAGACTTGAAATGGTGTTAGTTAGTGTCTATGGCTCGAGTCTAACATGAATATGTGTTTGGTTTGCTCGATTTGTTATTTTGAGTAAACTAGCATGAACTTGAAATGGGTGTGCTTAATCTTGAGTTTTGGTTGATTAAATGTTGTTTAAATGTTAAAGTTCAGGTATTAAATGTGTTACTAGCATCATTAGCTTCATTTTGATGTGTAGGTTGATTTAGAAAAGCTTCATTTACAAAACTGATGAATTCGTGATTTTGGTTAGGGTTTGATGAGCTTTAAAATGAACTTTTGATAATTGAATGCTATGAAATGTTGTTAGTAAGTGTTTAGTTGTATTGTATGTTTAATTACCTTCGAAACGGCATATCATATGTGTAAACTAGATTCCCGAGTCATGAAATGCATTTTATGAACTTGAAACTTTGATAATGAACTTTTAGCGATCAATCGATGAGGTTTTCATTGTTGTTAATGATGGATTTGAGTGATGAAATGTCTTTAGTTGTATTCCTCATCAAAATACCTTTCCAACGATATAAGATACGTGTTTTGAATGTTTACGATTCATAAGTTACGTTCGTTTGAAGTTTAGTTCGAGACTTGTCATTTTTCAGCTTTTTCCACCTGAAGGCAGAGATGCGGCGCATCCCTTATAGAAGCGGCGCATCTGATTCAGGCTGCCCAAAATCTTCGTTTTTCGTTTAATTCCAACTATGCTATGCACCTCCGATTGACATGAAACTTGGCCAACATGCTTATATATGACTTCTAAGCTTAGAAAAATTGTCCGAGACCCGACCCAAATGTGTTGAATTTTTCGTTGACTTTGACCAAAGTTTGACTTTTAGTCAAAATTAACCAAATACTTATGCAATCTTTCTAACATGCTTTTATACTTGATTCTTGCATGAAACTTGACAACGTGATTCACATGCTATATATATTCGAGTCGTAACGAGCCATAGGACTAATTGAACACATTTTGCCCGACCTTGTGTCGTAACCGGTTAATTGATACAACTTACTTGTTTAGGTCAAGGCTAAACAACTTTCATGCACACATTTACTTTGTGAAGTACCTTTATACTCGTGCACTCAAGGTGAGATCATAGTCCCACCTTTTCAACAACTCTTATTCTTTAAATCGTGGGCTGAGAAACATATACATTACATACTTATATACATTTCATATGTATATATACTTTTCATACTTTTATACTTTGAATACAAATACGAATACAAAGATACAGACGAGTTAGAACAAAAGTGCTCAATCCAATTATCATTAGTTCCACTTGCAGGGTGTAAGTGTAAGCGAGTAATTATGTTGTGTGGCCATACGAGTTTGACGAACCCTCATTCAGACGGTTCGCTACCGTTAGTGAATGAAATATAATTTTATCGGGTATAGTGTAAGTTCTAACACTATATATTCAAGATTCAGAGGAAAGATTCAGTTAAGCTTTGGTAATTGGGTGCTCGTGATACAAACAACATTCTTTGGAATATATATGATTTGGATAATCAACTATACAAAATCTTGTCATTCAAAAACAACGTTTACAAATACACCTATGATTTCACCAACGTTTTTCGTTGACAGTTTTCTATATGTTTCTCAGGTTCATACTTGGATACTTGATACATGCTTCCGCACACTTTGATTACTTGCTTGGGGTCAAGCATACCTGCATACGCTAGCGATAGCACCTTTGGATTCAAACTTAATGTTTACATGCATACGCTATTGATAGCATTCGTGATTTTAAACTAATTATGTCGCAAGTTATTTCATTTATACTTTACAACTTTTGTAAACTTAAACTTGTTGTCGAACCGTATGGTAACTTAAAACTTTGCAAGTCTTACACGTTTTAAATGAATGCGACATAATTTTGGTCAAACGCGTCTCATTTAGGGACTATGACCACGTAACGGGATCTAAGTTAACGGCGCCGTCAATGGCGATTTTGGCGAGTCGTTACAAAATTGATGCTAATCCCAATGGTAAACCAGTCAATATCACTTGAATACAGAGGTATGATTGGGTCCCTACTTTATCTCACAGCCAGCAGACCAGATATTATGTTTACTTCTTGTCTCTGTGCCAGATATCAAGCTGATCCTAAAGAGTCACATTTTCTAGCAGTAAAAAGGATATTTAGGTATCTGAAAGGTACTGCTAAACGTGGTCTTTGGTATCCCAAAGACCAGGATTTTGAGCTAATTGGGTATTCAGATGCTGACTTTGCAGGGTGTAAGATAGACAGGAAACGTACTACTGGTGGTTGCCAGTTACTGGGTGGTAAGCTAGTCAGCTGGACGAGCAAAAAGCAAAATACTATGTCCACATCCACTGCTGAGGCAGAATATGTTTCTGCTGGTAGCTGTACAGCTCAAGTACTATGGATGCAAAGCCAGCTGAAGGACTATGGTTTTCATGTTACAAAAACTCCAATCTACTGTGACAACACAAGTGCTATTGCTATTACCAACAATCCTGTGATGCATTATAGAACGAAACACATTGATGTTCGATATCATTTCATAAGGGATCATGTTCAAAAAGGAGATGTGGAGCTACATTTTATTTCAACAGACCAGTAGTTAGCAGATCTCTTCACAAAGCCCTTAGATGAGAAACATTTTAACTATCTCATCTCTAAGCTGGGTATGCTTGAACTCTAAAATAAAAGACAACTTTGTTGGTGTGCTGGCTCTACAAAATGTAGGACAAACCAGCAAGCTACAACTTTCACTTACTACCTACATGTCAAACAGTCAGCACAACAAGGTCTTTTATATCTTGGTTAGTCAATATTCAAATTGAAATAATAAATAGCTCACAATACTTAAATTATACCTTAAACCTGAAACTCATTTACTCCCAATGATTTAAAATTAAATTCATAACATATTAAATGTCACTAAGAATTTTTATAGTTAATACAAAATTTATCTTATGGTTTTTAACTTCATTTTGAATTGAAAACTGCTGCATTTAATGCTTAATGGGAAGTATGAGTGTTCAAGCCGATTAAACGTCATGTCAACAGTCTGTGTCTCCTCGAAAACGTGCCAGTCTGTCTCATCTGCCCACGCGCCTGCAAACGACAGTTGCTATTTTCTCTCTCCTGCACTTTTTTCACCAATTTGAAACGTTAAATAAGGTGATCCATTCCACATAATAACCTTCGGTTATTAACTCTTTGATTTACCTTTCAAACACGCACACTTTTCTCTCTACATTCCCAAATCTTCAAATCTTCAAATCTTTCAAACTCTCATCTTCAACAAGTTCATCAATGGCAGACCAACAACAACAACAATCACCACCCATAGAAAACCAACCAGAAGAACAACAATCACAGCAACAACAACCAGAACAGCAACCTCCACCGGTCATTGAGGAACAAGTTGTACAGGGTCCACTATTCAATCTTCATCCTAATCTGGTCAGGGCTGCTAATGCACCAGATCACGCTCTTATTCTCCTATCAAGAGGCAATGATGCTCATACCCTGTCCATTCCCAAATCCAAAGCAAACATGGGCTATGAAACATTAATCGATTATATATGGCACTCACCTATGGCTCGAGCAATTACAGGTATACCTTCACGTCTTTATCCAGCCTGCTTGGCCAGATTCTGGTATACTGCTACCATGACCACCACTGCACAGAACGTTCCATGTATTCGTGGCATGGTTACTGAAACCCTACCCTGCTCAATCACCATTGATGCCATCCGACGAGCTCTTCATCTACCAAGTGGACCTTTTGTTACTTCACCTACCTGTGATGAGTTTAGAAGGGAGGTACTGGAAATTATAGGGTTCAATCGACCAGTGGCTCATACACCCTTAAGGAAGCATATGCCACCTCTATGGTATTATTTCTTTGGATTGCTGACTCAATACATCAGTCAGAAGTCAGGGAGTTTTGATCAGTGCTCAGATTTTGAGCTAGAGATTGGTCACGGGCTGCTGTTTAACCGCAATATTGATTATGCCGGTAAAATTTTCTTGCGATTAAGGGAAATGGTGCTTGCACCTAAACGAACACACTTAATCCCCTTTCCAAGGTTCTTGAGCCTTGTTTTTGAAAATGAGCTGGGTGAAGCTTACCAGCAGATTGCTGATGAATCATTCGACCTGCCTCCAAAATAAGGGGGAATGCTAAAGGATGCTCCTGCTGCTCCATATACTGGTTTAACACCAGGCATGCTCGAGTATCTTACTGCTCGGGGTAGAGTTCACCAAACGACTGCCTCTGGTGTTGCACCAGCTGAGGGGGAGGGACCTCAGCGAAAGCCAGCTGTGAAAAGGAAGAAGCCAGCTACCTCAACTAGTACAGCCACTGTCTAACATACTGGTAAATCAGTAGTTATATTAGAATCTAGTGCTCTCTGATAATAAAGAACAGCCCTAGTCTTATATACTAACTACCCACTTCTAGTATTGGAATCTGTTGCTTAACTATTTCTTGGTAACAGGCAAATCCAAACGAGCTAAAGCTGGCTCCAATCACACCACAGGAGGGATTGCCCCAGTCTCAACTGCTGCTTCTGAAAAGAAAGCTGATATGGAACCTGGTGCGTCTCTAGACCAAACAGCAAAAATCTCTAACTTAATTAAAAAAAATTAACTGCTGACTTGAAAAATGAAAGTGGAGTTAAAGGCACAACCTTTACTCCCAAGCTGACTGGTTTTAAAACTAGTGTTAAGAAGAGTAGCAACCCATACTCTTCTAACCAGGCACTTCCACATCTTTCTAAATTGAACATCATGCAATATCCTCTGCTGACATTACAACCAGTAGAGAACATAACTGACCCCCAAAGTAGTCATGAGCTGATTCTTCATCGTGTTGAATCAGCTCAGGCCACTGCACAGCCTAAATGTTACTTGGATCATGCTAAGAGTCTCACTCCTACATTATTACCAGCTAGAACTCTTACACTATCTGGGTCAACATGTGTTGCCAATGAGTCAGTAGCGTCACAACTGCACTTACAGACACCTAACTCTGTCTCAATCGAAGGGCTGACTAAATCACCAGTCTGTCCCTAGAGACCAACAACGGATGCAATTGTTGAGTCAAATTTATTTGGTTCTACAGTTGTTAACATAAAATGTTCTCTTATTTCAGTTCTTAGTAGGGTGGATGAACACTGAAAGGACCCGTCCTAATCCATCTGGACGAAGTCATCAACATTTGGTCTCATTGCGATGATCGGCTCCAAGTAATGTCCTTATATTGAGCAAATGCACAGCGGAAGACTTAATTCGTACCTGAGAATAAACATGCTTTAAAGTGTCAACCAAAAGGTTGGTGAGTTCATAGGTTTATCATAACAATCATTTCAATATGTTAATAGACCACAAGATTTCATAATCATAAACATAATACACTCGCAAGTGTATGTAAAGCATTCTAAGTGGTTGAGCACTTGGTAACCATACTTAACATTTAATCAACATCGCATATTTCCTTTATTATGAAATCTCACTACACCGTACCAAGTGTAGTCACCAAAACGAAGTACTGTGCAACCGTTGAATACTGGTCGTCCAGTCCGGTTGGGGTTGTCAGGCCCGATAGATCTATCAACAGGATTCGCGTTTACAATACCCATGTAAATAGTAGTTACCAAGCTACAGGGAAATATGCCAGTGGTACAACTCAACGTAGAATATATTTTTAAGTACTTGTATCTATTTTGTAAACATTTATAAAAGCAGCGCATGTATTCTCAGCCCAAAAATATATGTTGCAAAAGCAATTAAAAAGGGAGCAAATGAAACTCACTTTTGCCTTGAAGATATTTAATTCGACTTGGTCTCCGATAGATATCACGAACCTAACCATATATATAATATATCAACATATTTTCTTTTTAAGTAATCGTTACATATATATATACTTTTAATACTTTTAATATTTATATATATATAATTTTAATATTTTCTTAGTCCGTAGTTAGCAGTCCGATGTTAGTGGTCCACAATTAGTTGCTTAAATAAAATAAATAAAGACTCCATCGTATTCGTATTGATCAGAATTAATCTCGACCCATGGTACTATGTTGTCAAATGATGTGTTGCGTACATAAAGTACCGTGTTGTCAAATGACGTGTTGCGTACAATCATGAGGTCTTATGATTAATCTTCTAGTGTTGTTTACGGGTGGTCCTGAAATATATAAAATCAAATCATAAGTAATTATATATAAAATATCATATTAATTAGAAAAGATATGATTAATTTTACTTTTTCTCCAAATATTTTCGTAGCTAAACTAGCTTCGGATACCCAATCTTGTTTTAGTCGTAGTTTCTTCATTACAACTCCGTTTTTGTTGGTTCAACTTGCCACTTCCTTGGATCGAGTCAAATTTTAAGAATATGAATTGAAAATACCTTATTTTGTATTCAAAATCATAGGTTATAGGTCAAACTTTGGTGAAACTTATGAAAGTGATCATTTTCCATCATAAAAACAACATTTAATGATCATTTTTCTAAAAATACTTACACTTTGAGTTAAACCATGAAATTTTTATGTGTTAACATATTCATAAGAAATATCATTTTTCCAGAACATAAACTTCCAATTCAAAGTTCAAGATGGTTTTTAATTATACAACCCAAAAACAGCCCCCGGTTGCACTCCGACGACGTAGATTCAGTTTTTAAGATGTTATTTGTAAAACCAAGTTATATCTTGTTAGGTTAGCATATCATTATGATATATTACAGGTCTTGAAGTGTTTTAAAAGTCAAGTTAGAAGGATCTATTTAGTTTGCGAACAAGTTTGAAATCATTCAAACTATGTTCTTGTTGTTAAAATTTTATACCACAAAATAAGATAGCTATATGAATATGAATTGAATAAGATTATGAACAAGGTTACTACCTCAAGTTACTTGGACAAAGTTACTACAAAAGATAAGAAATAATCTTGGAATCAAAGAGTGGTGGAGTTAGATCAAAAGGTTGGAAGTAAACTTCTTTAAATGGGTGGTTATTTTGATATGTTCTTGAAAGAGTTTTCTTATGGTGTTTAAGGCTTGTAATTGAAGCTAAATGATGGGGAAAATGCTTGGAGATGATCAAGTATGAAGTTAGGAGTATTTTGAGAGAGAAATGAGGGTGTAGGTATGAGAAAATGGAGTGAAGAAATGGTGTTCATTTATAAAAACGATTTTAGTTTATAAAGAAAGAAAAGGATTCCTAATTTTGTTTTCTTACTAATAATTCATACTACTTGACAAATTCTAGTTACCTCATATCTAGGGCAGTAATAATGTTGATTAGGATGTTGATTTGATGTGTATATACCAATAGTAAATACGTATAGAAGCTGGGTATGATACGGGTACATATACCCTAGATATACGTATAGAAATCTTGAGGAAACGGAACGAGAATTCAAATATAGCTATATTTTATGAATATACTTATATTGTTTTATGTATTTAAGTCCTTAAAAAGTGATTAAATACATTATATATACGATACATGTATAAGCATTATAGATTATAAGTATATATATCAAAGAATGTTACGTATAGTTATCGTTTTGAAAACTTAAGTTAGTAGTTTCAAAATATACTTATAACTCATTGTCATTAGTACACAATGAGATGTTAAACCATCCTTAGATCATGTTAAATATATATAAATACATATATATACACAAACGTATAATTATCGTATATTATATAGTTCGTGATATCATCGGTCATATTGGACGGTCAAACGTTGTGTAAAACTCTTTTCAAAAACACAAGTCTCAACAATTTGGATTGCTTATCATGTTGGTATGGTTTAATTTATGTAAATATTAATCTCATAAGTATAATCTGGTCGGAAAATTCCGGGTCATTACAGTACCTACCCGTTAAAGAAATTTCGTCCCCGAAATTTGATAGAGGTTGTTATGGATAACAATAAGAAGGTTTTCATGACAAATATAAGGTGATAATAGAGTTTTATCATCATTGAGTAATGTAGATAAAACGATTCGATTATGCGAAGAATATAAATGAGACTATCGTAAAAGGGTGAGATGAGTAAAATATATTCGTCTTAACCGATGACGTAGTTATGATTGATTGTTTGGATTTAAGGGATTTAAAGAGAATCTTACGTAATAAGATTTAGTTCTTTGGTGATTAAGGAAATCAGGATCTTCTTTGATTATATGCAATAATCTGTTTCGATTACTCTGTCGGATATTTCACTATAAATTCACCCCTTCGTTTCCTTATTTTCTATGACTCACACCTTCTAATCTTTCTCCCTTGATTCTTACTTTAAAGCATTAATCAATATGCTCCATCCAGTCCTGATTCTTGATATACTCCTAACTTTTATATCTGTCATTCTTCTTTTTCATCTACCACCAGAAGAATCTATTTACTTCTACTATACTCTTGTATTTATAGTGTTTCTAATTCTCCCGTGTCTCTATATTGCTATCTGCATCGATATACACGGTTTGTAATTTCGGGGTTATTATCGAAGTTTATATTCTTCATTATTTTTCGGAGCTTCATGCTTTCGTTTTCTCTTCCCGACTTCGAGTCAAGCGAGTAATGGTCCAAAATTCGTAGATACGAAATTCAGAATGAACATAGCTAATGCTCTAAGAAGAAAATGGTAATAGAACGATTTTGATTTGTTAAATTACCAGAATACCCTGGAGAAGACCGAATCATCCAGAAAAATATTCTCTTGATATGTTTAGAGATTAGATAAAATGTAAGAGTCGTGTAAATGGCACATGATGACGGTACTGTGAATCATCATGCTTCATTAGAAACTCAGCATGACTTACTGTAATATAATGACGTTGATCAAGTGTCATTATATTATACTAATCCATGCTTCAGTTCCCAACACTACTTCAAAACATTCATATTTTAAACTCGAAGGTTTCAGAATTTAGAAACTAACACAGTTTCTTTTATGTTGCAGATATTACGGGGAAATAAACGGTCTCAGATAAGAATAGTTGTGAAAATATCGCCAGAAATATGGAGGATATTTATAATAGAACATACGAGAATATCTTAGAATTTCTAATATCAATGGATGATGATGAAGATTTGTCTGTGAAGGTTTAGAATGAGAAATAAGATGTTTGCTAATGATTTCAGCAGGCACAGAATCATTTGGATTCTTTGAAGGCAAACTTATTCTTTGTGATTTGTCCACGGCTTTCTTCATAGTTTCACATAATCCGCTTTTCGGTACTAAATTTTCTATCGAGCGTTCCTAACACTCCTTTCTTTATCATCAAACTTTTGGCCATTAAGATTATCTACAACATGCTGCTTCGTCAGCATTTTCAAAGTTAACTGATCTGGGTCATCGGTTATCAAACCGAGGTAGTTTCAGGAGAATTGTGTTTTCAGAATGATTAATCGCTGATGGTAATATTGTGGAATATAAAAGGTTCCCCAGTAACAATAAAGAGTACGCATATATATCGCGGTTATAATAAAGTTGTTTCGGATGAAAAGTCGGAGTTGACTTGCTGGAGCTGTGACAAAATTAGCTACTTTGAAAAGGAATTGCAAAACGATCTTCGGTAATAACAATGTCAAAGGAACTAGAACAGATACGTGTCAAACGTTTACTCAGTTTCTGAGGGTTTTTCAGGTGCATAACTATATGCATCAATCTTTTCTTCCGTAGATGAAGTGCGGTTGATTTATCCTCTCGATTGATGTGTTTTTAAGAATCATGATAGATTTGAACGCTGATTGTAATCGTCGAGATACAATGAGGTTTAAGATGAAATCAAGTGGCAATCTTGAAGAAATGTTTAGTTTCATATGTTATAATCAATATTTTAATTCATTTTAATTGTCCAATGTCATTAGTCCACAGTCGATAGTCCACAGTAACAGTCCAATAATTCATATATAGTTTAATATATAATATACGAATTAATTAATACGTGTCGTGACCCGTATACCTCTCAGACTCGATCACAACTCAAACTATATATATTATTGTAGAATCAACCTCAACCCTGTATAGAGAACTCGATCATTACTGCATATAGAGTGTCTATGGTGATTCCAAATAATATATATAGATGCGTCGATATGATATGTCAAAACATTGTATACGTGTCCCGATATTTAAAGTGCGTAAAATAATTACAGAAATTAAATGACGATAAATAAAAGTGCGATAATTAAATTGCGATAAATAAACTGCGATAAATAAAATGTAATCAGTTAGCTATGAACAGTTAGCTGGAACAGTTAGCTGGATTCTTAACAAAATTTTTCATAGTTAATTTGTTTGTTTCTAACAGATTTTATTTTGTCATATGTTTTCTTCATATGCCACTTGTTGGATTCTGGGAAGTCAAAATCCAAATATGAAATTGAATGAAAATGGTTATTCTGCGGTGAACTGATACGTATATCGGTGGTTGTAAGTAGGATAGTAAATGACTGTTGAATCAGCTTCGACGAATGTACAATGTAACTTATTAATATGAAATCTAATTATTCCTCGGGTATTACCTACCCGTTAAAAAAAATTTCACCATTAATATTTTGTACAAAAGAACTTTTAATTACAATCTTTATGAAAACATATATACATATATATTTTCTTCAGATGAAATCATGAATTTAATGAGTTAATATGATATTAATCTCATTTGCTTTTCGGTTTGAGCTAGAATAAGAAATCTCTAAAACTTTTTGAAACCACATATTCTTCGCAGAATATCAATAAAGTTATGGATTAATACTTCATCGTTCATTATTGTTGGTACTCCTTGGTATCTATGGTGCGTATGATGTTGATGTTTGTGGGACAGATTATGATGTCGAGACGTGTGATGCGGATGTTGTTTATTAGTGGTGATGATGGTATTGTTGATGTTATTGATGGTGGTGCTGATTATGCTGCTGGTGCTGCTGCTGGTGTTTGCAACCTTCGCATCATGTTCTCCAAAGCCGTCACGCGAGCGCGAAGTTCGTTAACTTCTGCTAGTACACCGGGATGATTGGCGGTTGGAGCGAGCGAATGAACAAGATTTGTAATATGGGATAGTATATAATCGTGACGAGATACTCTAGAAATGAGAGAGAAAATGGTGTTTCGAATAGGTTCACCGGTAAGTGCTTCAGGTTCATCGCCAAGAGGGCAATTTGGTGGATGGAATGGATCACCTTCTTCTTGTCTCCAGTGATTTAGTATATTACGAACCCATCCCCAATTCATCCAGAGTAGATGATGAGAAATTGGTTGATCCATTCCGGTGACGCTGCTTTCGGAGCCCGAATGGAAATCCATATCGGCATAACTGTCGGAATCTGAAGAATTCGAACTAGATGCGGAATCCATCTTGTATAATGGGGAAAATGAATTTTTGGTATGGAATAGATTATAGGAATTAGATTTGGTACTCTTCAATACATAATTTACATATGTATATATAATACCAAAATCCCGTAAATTACGGAGAATCTTTGAAAAGATATCAGTCAAAGTTCGCAATAACAGATATGCTAAGATAAGAATTCGTCTATACACTATCAATGCAGTAAATGCAGTAAAACGTGTCTAGACTTATGAATGATAAGCAGGTAATTTCCTAAGGATGATAAGCAGATGATTTCCGACTAGAAATGATAAGCAAAACTTTTGACATGTATACACGGTCGAAGTCCAGACTCATTAATGCATCCTAACAACTACTAGTTAGACACACTAATGCAAGACCTGGTTCGCTACGACCGACGCTCTGATACCAACTGAAAGGACCCGTCCTAATCCACCTGGACGAAGTCATCAACATTTGGTCCCATTGCGATGATCGGCTCCAAGTAATGTCCTTATATTGAGCAAATGCACAGCGAAAGACTTAATTCGTACCTGAGAATAAACATGCTTTAAAGTGCCAACCAAAAGGTTGGTGAGTTCATAGGTTTATCATAACAATCATTTCAATATGTTAATAGACCACAAGATTTCATAATCATAAACATAATACACTCGCAAGTGTATGTAAAGCATTCTAAGTGGTTGAGCACTTGGTAACCATACTTAACATTTAATCAACGTCGCATATTCCCTTTATTATGAAATATCACTACACCGTACCAAGTGTAGTCACCAAAACGAAGTACTGTGCAACCGTTGAATACTGGTCGTCCAGTCCGGTTGGGGTTGTCAGGCCCGATAGATCTATCAACAGGATTCGCGTTTACAATACCCATGTAAATAGTAGTTACCAAGCTACAGGGAAATATGCCAGTGGTACAACTCAACGTAGAATATATTTTTAAGTACTTGTGTCTATTTTGTAAACATTTATAAAAGCAGCGCATGTATTCTCAGCCCAAAAATATATATTGCAAAAGCAATTAAAAAGGGAGCAAATGAAACTCACTTTTGCCTTGAAGATATTTAATTCGACTTGGTCTCCGATAGATATCACGAACCTAACCATATATATAATATATCAACATATTTTCTTTTTAAGTAATCGTTACATATATATATACTTTTAATACTTTTAATATTTAGATATATATACTTTTAATATTTTCTTAGTCCGTAGTTAGCAGTCCGATGTTAGTGGTCCACAATTAGTTGCTTAAATAAAATAAATAAAGACTCCATCGTATTCGTATTGATCAGAATTAATCTCAACCCATGGTACCATGTTGTCCAATGACGTGTTGCGTACATAAAGTACCGTGTTGTCAAATGACGTGTTGCGTACAATCATGAGGCCTTATGATTAATCTTCTCGTGTTGTTTACGGGTGGTCCTGAAATATATAAAATCAAATCATAAGTAATTATATATAAAATATCATATTAATTAGAAAAGATATGATTAATTTACTTTTTCTCCAAATATTTTCGTAGCTAAACTAGCTTCGGATACCCAATCTTGTTTTAGTCGTAGTTTCTTCATTACAACTCCGTTTTTGTTGGTTCAACTTGCCACTTCCTTGGATCGAGTAAAATTTTAAGAATATGAATTGAAAATACCTTATTTTGTATTCAAAATCATAGGTTATAGGTCAAACTTTGGTGAAACTTATGAAAGTGATCATTTTCCATCATAAAAACAACATTTAATGATCATTTTTCTAAAAATACTTACACTTTGAATTAAACCATGAAATTTTTATGTGTTTACATATTCATAAGAAATATCATTTTTCCAGAACATAAACTTCCAATTCAAAGTTCAAGATGGTTTTTAATTATCCAACCCACAACAGCCCCTGGTTGCACTTCGACGACGTAGATTCAGTTTTTAAGATGTTCTTTGTAAAACCAAGTTATATCTTGTTAGGTTAGCATATCATTATGATATATTACAGGTCTTGAAGTATTTTAAAAGTCAAGTTAGAAGGATCTATTTAGTTTGCGAACAAGTTTGAAATCATTCAAACTATGTTCTTGTTGTTAAAATTTTATACCACAAAATAAGATAGATATATGAATATGAATTGAATAAGATTATGAACAAGGTTACTACCTCAAGTTACTTGGACAAAGTTACTACAAAAGATAAGAAATAATCTTGGAATCAAAGAGTGGTGGAGTTAGATCAAAAGGTTGGAATTAAACTTCTTTAAATGGGTGGTTATTTTGATATGTTCTTGAAAGAGTTTTCTTATGGTGTTTAAGGCTTGTAATTGAAGCTAAATGATGGGGAAAATGCTTGGAGATGATCAAGTATGAAGTTAGGAGTATTTTGAGAGAGAAATGAGGGTGTAGGTATGAGAAAATGGAGTGAAGAAATGGTGTTCATTTATAAAAACGTTTTTAGTTTATAAAGAAAGAAAAGGATTCCTAATTTTGTTTTCTTACTAATAATTCATACTACTTGACAAATTCTAGTTACCTCATATCTAGGGTAGTAATAATGTTGATTAGGATGTTGATTTGATGTGTATATACCAATAGTAAATACGTATAGAAGCTGGGTATGATACGGGTACATATACCCTAGATATACGTATAGAAATCTTGAGGAAACGGAACGAGAATTCAAATATAGCTATCTTTTATGAATATACTTACATTGTTTTATGTATTTAAGTCCTTAAAAAGTGATTAAATACATTATATATACGATACATGTATAAGCATTATAGATTATAAGTATATATATCAAAGAATGTTACGTATAGTTATCGTTTTGAAAACTTAAGTTAGTAGTTTCAAAATATACTTATAACTCATTGTCATTAGTACACAATGAGATGTTAAACCATCCTTAGATCATGTTAAATATATATAAATACATATATATAAACAAACATATAATTATCGTATGTTATATAGTTCGTGATATCATCGGTCATATTGGACGATCAAACGTTGTGTAAAACTCTTTTCAAAAACACAAGTCTCAACATTTTGGATTGCTTATCATGTTAGTATGGTTTAATTTATGTAAATATTAATCTCATAAGTATAATTTGGTCGGAAAATTCCGGGTCATTACAAACAGGCAGAGGGGGAGCAAGAAAAGGATGTTATTATTTCTACTGATGAGCTCTATGTTTCTGCTACTAGTGTTGGTGTTACTTATTTGTCTACTGGTGGTACTGATACTAGTACTATTGCTTCTACTACTGCTAGCTCTACTGGAGACAATGTGGTTGCTGGTTCCACTATTGTTACTGTTAATGAGGAGCTAGCTACTGCTGATATTTCTGCTACTCCTCCTACTGTCTCCGGTATTGCTATTTCAACCACTAATTCTAAAGTGGTTGATGAGATGATAATAGAACCTCCTCCGGTACTTGAAAAGGTTATTGATAACATTGTGAAGGAGGTTCTTGATGTGGATGCTGCTGCCACTACCATTGTTACTTCTTCCACTGCTACTACTACTGAAGTGGTTACTGGTGGTAGCTCACATGATGATGATGATTCATCATGGCCTTCATTTCTCCAGGATGTTGGCTTTGTTCCCAAAGAACCACAGATGGATACTGATGCTTCTGCTACTGTTATTGCATCTTCTGAGCAGTCATCAGCTGCTGCTACTAGTTCTACGGAACCCATTATGGATGTTGGTACCTCTGCTATTACCACTGATTCTTCTCAGGCTACTACTTCTGCTGAGAAGAAACCATATGTGTGCCAGGTACCAGATCCTGATGAAGTTGTCCCTAACTTCATCTTCAGGGGAGCTTCTATTACTCCCAAGATTGCCTTGCTGGTGGATCAACTGACTATTAATCCTCAAAGTGCTTTAATCTCAGCCAGCAAGCTACCAAGGGAAGAGCTGGTTGACCTATTGTCTCAGCTTGATCGACCAACAAGAGAAGAGGTTTATGAGAGGCTGGCCACCCCGCAACAAATCAATGAGCAGCCATACTACCATTACTTTGGTATGGCTCTAGCTGCTTCTCCATGGCCTTGTACTTGGAGGCCTCTCAAGTTCGTCATCGATCCTACTACTGGTAAGTGTGTGATGCAGAATGTCCCTGATTCTCCAGTACCTTCTGATTCTTCAGCTTCATCCTCATCATCTTCTTCATCTGATGGTTATGCTGATAAAGGTGCTGGTAAGGGCAAGCCAGTCACTCATGATAATGTGACTGATAATGTGACTGGTTCCAAAGACACACTAGTGGATCTCACTGATGATGCTGATAATGATGCTGACAAGGATACCAGTGGTTCTAAACCTTCAGGTGAAGGTAAAAATGATGGTGATCATGGTGATGAGTCAGATTCTGACCTTCCACCTCCACCACCCCACAGAGGTAATCCTATTGTCGCTGCTAGTGATCGCCCCTCAACTAGTAGTTTTGATCCTACTGAGGTGGCTGCTATTTCTACACAGGCTGTTTATCATACAGTAGCCATAATCACACCAGATCTACAAAGAACCATCCACACGACTCTTGTTGATCGAATGACTGAAGCCATACACAGAGCTGGGGATGTTACAACTTCCACTATTGAAGCCCAGCTCAAACAAGTATGTGCTTTTACTGATCTCGCGGTAGATGCCATTGTTCAACACCATGTGTGATGACCCGTCCAAATTCATTTGGACGAATACATCATTCATCGATTTCACAGTGAGGTACTGACCTCTACATGATACGTTTTGTAAACATTGCATTCTTTTGAAAAGGCACACCATAAATGAATATCTAATTCCAAGGTTTTTGACATCTGATGATTTCTACATATAGACAATCACCGTAAATAATAGTTTATAATACTACATCCATTGACAATACAGTCAAAATAAGATACATGGTGATGATTTTGTGAATGCAAAGTTTTCTTGAATAAAGCATGTATGACTCCATGCACATGGCTTGTATAACGTATAAGCAAACAACGGAAGACTTCTAGGGACCTGAGAATAAACATGCTTAAAAGTGTCAACACAAAGGTTGGTGAGTTCATAGTTTAACATTGCGCATAATCTGTATATAAAGGTGGATCACAAGATTTCAGTTGTTTCATCCAGAAACGTTTATCAAAATATTCTACGAAATTGAGCACCCTGGTAACTAAACTTTAACGTTATAATAAGTACCCCTGTTTTAACATACATGCAACCAACATGTACAATACACGCAATCCAACGTATACTAAACTCAAATAGCATACGTCTGTTTTATAGTTCAGGCTAGGGTTTCTAAACCTGGAACAGACGGGGATGTCAAGCCCTATGGATCCATATACAACTACTCGCGCCTACCAGTTCTTATAACTGGCAGTTACTAGTTACCAAAGCTAAGGGATTTTCGGTTCAAACTCAGTGTAGAATTTAGTATGTACTTGTGTCCATTGCGTTTAAAATAAAGTGCATGTATTCTCAGCCCAAAAATATAGATTGCAAAAGCAATTAAAAAGGGATCTATAAACTCACCTTAGCAGCACATAAATTCATTCACTGAAATGTGACCGAAACTCGGAATGCAAAGTAAACGTAGATCTCAACCTAGAGAGCATATGTTGGTCAATAAATGTCTAACAAGCTAGGTCGGGTCATAGTGTATCACAATCCTAATGCTCGAGACCGACATACAAGAGTTAACAAAAGTCATCTCAAAAGTCAACCTGACCCAATATGATCTTTAAATCTATACATGTTTATTAACATAGTATAAGTCTTGATAATTGAACGAATTTATAGTTTATCAAACTCAAAATATTATTTATTTCAGGAGTTATATTATATTTGAATAATCATGGCAATCGAAAATATTTTATTATTTCACATAGTTTTCCAATAATTGTAAAATCAGATTATAGTGTTTGTAAAGCTTTAAAACATGATAAGACAGTCAACTTTGACAATTGTTTAACAAAACGAGACGTGTCTTATATAAGAATTTATTTAGTTGACTAGTAGTATCCAAAAATCCAATTTATTAATCTTATAAATAAGTTGTTTAAATATTAATTGTAGATTCAAAAGCAATTTCAATTAACGTCAATCATAATTCAGTTAACCATAACTTTTAATTCGTTCATCGAAATCACGCGATTCCTAAATGAAAAGTTATTAATTTTTCGCTAGCTCTCCAATAACATGCATATCATATACTTTATATCAGTAGCATATGTATCAAATTCGTGATTCATCATAAACTATCTAACGACAAAATTAAAGCATACAAGCATGCATAAACATATATACTCGAGCACTAGACATGGATAAACTATTAATATATAAAAGGTAAGATATGAATGCTCACGTATCAATATTGTGTTTCAATATTGCTGGAAAGTACGTAGACGCAACGAAAATGATAAACGCTAGGTTGACCTTTGACTCATGATCATAACCCCCAAGCAATACCCATAACCTCCATAACTATAACCCATAATTTCCTTAGCTTTTTCCCGCTCGAAAAGCTTGTTTTGAAACCGTTTGGACATAACGTCGTCGTAATATTTTATGAATAATAATACTAATAATAATACTCCTAACTATAAGATTCATAATAATATTAATCTTAATTATAATAATAATAATAATAATAATAATAATAATAATAATAATAATATATAATAATAATAATAATAATATAAATAATATATATATTTATGTTTATACGAGTGTGTAAGTGAATGAATCAGAAACAGAAATGATCAAGCTTTTATAGTCCATTTGTGAAACAGACGGCTCCGCAATCGCGAAGCGTTTATGCCTTACAGCTCCGCGATCGCGAAGGTGCACATTTTCAGCTCAGAGATTTTTGTTCACTAGCTTGTCGACATATTATTATATATATTATATATATATATATATAATATATATATATATATATAATATATATTAATTATTTATATATTATATTATATTCATGTGCATAGTTGACTTGTAATTTTAGCTCCGTTGTCTCGTACATTGACCCTCGACTTATGTCCCGGTTCCGGTTTCTCGAACGTCCTTTCGTACGCTTAGAAAACTTGTACTTTACATTTTGGGACTCGTACATTTGTCAATATATAGACTTACATTACTAATAACTATATTACCCGAAGTGTATCTTGTACGTTTGAGTGTTTTGGTCATTTGCTTCTTTAAATTACTTTCTCGTTATTTATTAAAATACATTTAATAATATATTAAGTCTTTATAATAAATCGTTTTAAATTCAAGTTTATATTATATTTTATCACTTTATAAAACATATATATTCAATATTTATAAACACATTTTAAATACAAGTTGCGAGTTATTTATATATTTAATTCTAATAATTAATATCATATTGTATATAATCAAATTATGTTATTTAACCAAAACATTTTTAATTATCAAGTTCTATTATATCGAAAAACGTTTTCGCACGTTTGAAGTTAATTCAATAGAATATTATGAAATTTAGTTCTCCACTAACTTTTGTCTAACTTTCGTTAATTGACACCTTTGTTCTTACTTGTAAATCACTTTACCATTTATTCCGAATACCGTTAAAAAGGAACGATTTTTCAAATCAATGTGGACCTCGTAACAGAGAACCTTAATCATATCACAATGTATCTCATAATTCAATCATTTGATATTATCTTTTAATTCCGTCAATAAATATATATTATATTGAAACAAATACGTTCATGTAAAGTATTATACATTTAATACTTTGTTAACGTTTTCAATTAATATAACTATATATTATATATACATATCTATTTACACATAAATGTTCATGAATCGTCGAGCACAGTCAAAGGGTAATTGAATATATGAAGATAGTTTCAAAATTTTTGAGACTCAACATTACAGACTTTGCTTATCGTGTCAGAAACATATAAAGATTAAGTTTAGATTTAATCGAAAATTTTCGGGTTATCACACCATGAAGAAGAGGAGAACCTAAAAAGGTGAATCATCTCTCACAATGAATACAATGATCATATTACCCATCTTCAAGCTGAACTTGATGCTGCTAATAGAAGGATTATCTTTCTAAATGAGGAGAATAGGGTTTTAGAAGAGAGATTGGATTCGCAGGAACAGCAAATGGCCACAATAGTTCCTGCCTCTGGTTATGTTCAAATGGTGGAGACTATGCAACGAATGGCTGCCCTACAAGCTGATTTTAGGGCCACTGTTGATCAAATGGCCATGGGTGTTGCAAGGAATGAAGTCAGAACTTCAAACCTATGTCTTAGACAATATGATGTAGATCCTGGTGCCCATCTATCTCCTGCTGATGCTGACTGGAACAACTTTGCCTATTCAGTTCCTGAATCAGACACTTGACCTTGATGCACAGGTCTCCCATGCTTATCCTTCTGCCCCTGCTGATGACAAAAAGGGGGAGAAGAAGTCTAAAAAGAAATTTAAAAAGAGAAAACAATCTGAGGGGGAGCATGAGCATGAAAAGGCTCCAAAACAGCAGAAGAGGGATGGTGATGATGGTGGTGATGATGGTACTGGTCAAGGTTCTGGCACTAAGCCCAACAACGCTCATACTGAAGCAGGTGTCCAGGCAGCTGGTGAATCTCAACCAGTGTGTCAGCCACATCTGTGAATGATATTGGTTCTGGCAGTAAGCCCAGTGATGTGTCTGAACTGGTTTTAGCTGAATCTTTTGCTGTCTCTCAAACTATTGAACAAAAAATGAAAAGAAAACTAGAGAGGCATCAAAAGAGACAGCAGGAACTAGATGCTTCTTTCAACGCTAAATTTGAGGCATTTGCTGCTCTGAAATGACACAAAATTGAGCATGTACGATCCCTCGATCCTGAAAAACGTGAAATTCATGATGAACTTCTAAACATTGCTGAACACAAAAGGGATGCTTTGAAAAGAAATGCTAAGTTCATGGTGAAATATGATAGAAAGAAAGCAAAGTTGTACACTGTGCGAGTAGACAGAATTAAGAAGATGACTCCTGAAGAGATGAAAGATTACTTAGCTTCTACTGAGTCAGGAGGGGTTAGAGCTGATGTTTTCATGAAATGGCTAGATGCAATGTTAGAAACCGGCCAATCCTCTCAACCAGCATCTTCTGCTCAGCCAGCTGTACATCAACAGCCAGCAGACATCATCAACCTTGATGAGGATGAATTAGCTGAGGGGGAGCACTTAGCAATTGTTCCCTATCTTCCTCCACAAGAACCAGTATCAACAAAAGAACCATCAGCTGAACCCATACCAATCGATAAACAAAGGGTAAAATCTGCTCCTAGGGACAACCAACCCCTAAGGAAAGGACCCTTATTTGAGACAGCTGATGAAGATACTGCGGCAGTTGTGCCAGCTGATACTGATCAGTCAGTTGGTACCGAAGACACAGCAAGGAGTGTTGTGATTGAAGACCCAGCCAGTAGTGTGCTGCTGGGTGTAACAAGTGCTGAAGACCCAGCTAAGGTGGCTGAGCTGGGTACTAAACAAGATGTTGATACTATTGATCCTGCTGATTTCACAGTCTGGGGCAGAGGAGATCATCTATTTGTTCAATCACCTATCTCTGCTCGGACTCTTGCTTATTTTAATAGGACACAAGATGAACGTATTGATCAGTTTTTAGTAAGTTCTTCTGGCATTGCAGAATCAATCATGTATCCTCCATCTTCCCCAAAACATCATGATAAACACACAACTTGGGAAGATGATTTAGTTGCACGAGGTGAGCCAGATCTAAGAAGGATGAATCCAGATGAAAGAGAGGCTTACAGGCTGGAGATCACTGTACCTGAATTGCTTGAGCAAAGACAAGCAGCTATTTTTGAAAGGATACGCCAAGTTAGATTGCTGCATCATCCACTTGATCAGCTATTCTATATCACTGCCTTGACTTATGGTATTGAAATTGGTGTGTATCTAAATAACAGTGGTCAAAGGCTACATACTGATGAAGAGAAAGCTCAATTTCATGAGGCTCGACAACTGGATATGGATCTGAGGCAATATCGTGATGCCCTTAAAACTGCTGAGGGCAGGGAGATGATTGCAATAGCAAAATCCCTCAACATTACTGCCAATGACTATCTTCTGGGTCTACAAGTTGAAAGGCAAAGAAGGGAGGATGCTGATGCTGAACTTGCTGAGAGGCTAAGGCTTCAGGAAGAAGAAACTAAGTTGGCTGCTAATAATAAGCAAGAGGCTGAGTCCCTCAAGTTAGCCAAAGCTATTGTTAAAGAATAGGACAAGGCATTCGATAAATTGGAAGCTGCTAAGAAAGCACCTGCTGATGCTCCTATAGAAACTGAACGTACAATAGAATTATCTGATCATTACTATAGGAGCAGATATGGTGATGTGCTAACCAGAAGATCAAATCCAAGCAAGATCATCAAGGTGCACAAAGGCACAAAAAGGGCTTTTTCTGTCAACAGGGAAGGTAATGTTCAGGAAAGAATTGACTACACTGAACTGAGAACCTTAGGGTTTAGTGAATGGATGGAGATACTGCAGTACTTTATTGCCAAAGCTAAAAGTGGTATCAAAGATACACTGAAACCTGAACTTCAAGAGCTCTTCAACAAAGCAGTAAAGTATGGGAATGCACCAGTAGTGAATGTAGAAGAAGTTCTTTCTCAAAAGCCTAAAGGTAACAAATCTACTGGTGAAGGACCACACAGAAGAGATCCCATCATTCTACCTCCTCAGATTCCAGTATTCGACCCTGCTGAAGTGCCTTACTTGTTTCCTGAAGCCTGGGCAGCCCTCAAAGTGAAAGAAGAAGGGCTATCTAAAGATGACAAAGATAAAGATAAAGATAAAGACAGATAGCCTTCTTGTGTTATAATTGTATCTTTTGTTATTTCATTTTTTATTATACTATTTTGTAAATGTATGTATATACTTGCTGTAGTGAAAATGAAATGAGTTTATCTTCAAAATCATATCATTTTATAAGATATAGATAACTCAGTAAAAGATCCCAAAACAAACATAAAAGAGACAAATTTACTGCCTATTTTTCATTAGGTCCCTTAGTGCTGGCTTTAGTGTTTTCTCTTAATGTCATAGGTTTTGTCATCATCAAATAGGGGGAGATTGTTGAGTCTCCAAAATAATTAAGGATTTAATTATGACAAAATTGTAATTTATTTGCACTAAAATGTTATGTGCAGCCAGCACAAGTTTGTTTATGTATAGACAGCAAATATTGCAGTGTTGAGTGTTTAGTTTCCTGTTCAGTCTACCAGCACAAGGTAGACAGTGTTCTTCAATTAGCACATGATGTGTACTCAGCAATTTAAAAATATCAAGTGTCTCAGCAATGAAGAACCAGCACAGCTGGAATGCAGCTTACTACACAAGACAGCTATGCTCCATTACAAGCATAGTAGTTTTCTGAGTGGTCTACATCAATTGTACTATTCAACAAAAGTCAAAAACAAAGTTGAACAGGAAAGGACACGCGTCGGTGGCTGACAAGTGACCTTACAAGACCACATAGGAATGCAAAAGTTTAACGCATGTGCAGACATGTGCTATACTTTGTCAATGCCTAGGGAACACAACATTCTATTTGTTTAAACAAATAGTTGTTCCAAACTAAATTGGGGTGTTCCTGCAAATAGCTACGAAAGAGGAAAGAGGAGAGCACGCTCTCTGATGCAGTTGTCCTCACAAGTACAGACATCATATGCACCAGTGAACAATAGAACAATTACACGGATAAAAGGACTACTATAAATTGTTGTATCCACTATTGTAACAACTAGTGGTGTGGGTTTTGTTATTTAGAGTCCAAAATGTGTAATAGCTTTAAGTTTATCCTCATAGCTATAATCTAGGTAAATCTGTATCAACCAACTATCATTCCACCAAGGATAGTTGTAATTCTTTGTGATTTAATCAATAAAGAATAACAGTTGAAAAATTACCTTTGACTCTACTTAAATTACATGCTTGAATACTAAACTGTGATTAATTGATAAGTTAATTTAAAAGAAATTGTATTCACCCCCCTCTACAATACTCCTGTTGTTAATCAAGGGACCAACATATATTTTTTTATTTTTCATTAACCAAAAGAAAGTAACTACCTTCATATTTACCCTCTAACTGAAATAGATCTAGATTCCACACTGAGATTATGCCACCAGAAGTTCCTATAGTAGGTTTAAAAGAAAATTCATATTCAGAAAATTCCCAAATTTTGTTAACATCCATGTCTCCTGCTATACTCATCTTTGACTCTTGAACCCCGAAGAAATAAACATTGTATGACATAATTACTCTGCGCACCCAATCTTTCTTAACAGTGGCATTAAGCCCATTCATATTACTTGAAAGCAAATCCATTGTGAATAAACAAACACCAATTTCCAAGGAAGCCAAGAGCCATTAGGCCCTCTAACTCCCCTTTCCACTCCAGTTTACACTTCGAATGATCGCAACGCATCACCGATTATTTTCTTTTTCGAAAATCAGATGAAGAAGAGAAAATTGGTATCTTATTTTTGCAATTTAGATCATTAGAAACTTTCGATGATTTGTCTTTTATACTTCTTCCTTGCAGACTCCTTAATTTTATGAAAGTTACTACATCCAACAATAACTTTATATGGTTGTGCTGATTTCACCAATGATTCTAGGGCACATATTTCTGATTTCGTTGGGATTTAGGATAATGCCCTTTAGAATTACCATTTTTTCCTGCCCTCATACTTTTATGGGTAATCACTATACGTCTCTTCCCATTAGATGCTGATGGATCACCTAAACGTTTTTCACAATTGGGATTGTCACCAAATCCTAGCCCACTAGTCTCCTCTGTTGGATTTTCTACAACAAAACTGGACCCTAGTTTAATATATCATTTTTTATTGCTTCATCAGAGCTACCCATTCTAATGTTGTTATGGACTGGGCACTCATACCTGTTAAAATATAATCTAGCATGGATCATATAGCTTGGATTTTATCTCATTATGTTGGTGTTTTGTAGGTTCACATCTTGTGAAGATATTGTTTTAAGAAGATTTATGGTGTCTTTTTCTATGAGGTGGTTAATGCTGCTTGGATATATGTTGAGGGACTAAAAGTGTGAAGTTTTATACTTGGGGACCAAGTTACAAGGCTGGAAGCTTTAATTTATATATACCCGTTTTTTATTTATTTTAATTTATCACTCTCATATTATCATCATCATATTCATATTCTTCTAGGGTTTCATATTTTCTTCTGTATTCGATTCTTAAATCTTGAATTCATTGTTCAAGATTAGCATAGACACTTTGGTGTTTGTATTGTGAGTATTGAGAGTGTTCATCTGTATTTCAATTGTGATTGAATACAATTGTTCTTATTTCTGGATTGATATTTTGTTGATTAATATAATTGTTACTCTAATTTTATCATGGTATCAGAGCGTCACGGTGTGATTCTGTGATCGTTTTCTGATAGTTTATTTGTTCGATTGAAGTTTTTCTGGGTATTTGTTCGAAATTAGGGTTTACCTGGTTTCATCTGATCAGATCTTAGATTATTTAGATCTGTATTGTTTCTTATCTTCTTTTGGGTTTGATTTCGGATGTGGTGTTTAGATCTTATTGTTGGATCTGAAAACCCTAATTTTTCAAATTAGGGTTTGGGTACTGCTATTCGATTGAAGATTCATCTCCGATATTCTTCGTGTTTCTTCCGCTGCTATTTCTGTCTTTCATATTATATTGAAAGAAGTTTGTAAGTCCTCTTTCATTCTTCTTTTGAATCTGAGTCTATTCGTGGAATTTCAGGTAGATAACTATACATGACCTGTCAACTTGATTAGCGTGGAATCCTGTCCCTGGTTATCTGATTCCTACTTTCCATTGGCATTGGAGTTGTCTGTTAAAGATAATTCTTTACAGACCTAATAACTCTGTTCTGTTGAGTCTTTATTGGTTATTTTTTTGCTTTGTATATTTTGAGATTATTGCAGGTTGCTTGGTTTTTTATAAACCAAATTGCTTTGCTGGAGTCTTGTAAGTATATTTCTTCTTCTGGCAGCCATTGGTGCTGTTTGTGGGATTCTGTGTTTTTAGGCATATATAGGATTATTTGTTTCTTTTTTGCTATCTGTTTCTATTTCTTATTTACTGTCTTAATTTGTTCTTTAATTGCCTTCTTCTTGTTTGTTAATTGCTATGTTATTCTGTATCTTTCATGATGCCTGGTGATGATAGTTCTGCTATTACTCTTGTTAGTAAGATAGACTTTGGTGATCCTCTTTATTTGCATGCTAGTGATACTACTGGTACACCTACTATTTTTGTTAAACTAAAAGGAACAGAAAATTATTCTATATGGAGTAGATCAATGATGTTAGCTTTATCAACTAAAAATAAAGTAGGATTTGTTGATAGAACTTGTATTAAAAATGCTGATAATCTTGTTCTTGCTAGTCAATGGGATAGGTGTAATTCTGTGGTTCTTTCTTGGATACCGGGGTCTATTTCTGAAGATCTTTATTCTAGTCAAATTTATTCTACTGTTGCATCTGTTGTATGGACTGAGCTTAAAGAAACTTATGATAAAGTGGATGGATCCATGATTTTTAGTTTGCATTCAAAACTAAATTCTTTAAAACAAAATGGTATTTCTGTGTCTGATTATTATCATAATCTTAATTCTTTATGGAAACAATATGATGAGATGGTTAAAATTCCTGTATGTACATGTGCTGCTGCAGCTGTTTTACATAATCATACAAAAATTTTAAGATTAAATCAATTTCTTATGGGACTAGATGATGATTTTATGCAAATAAGAAGCAATTTATTACTAAGAGATCCTCTTCCTGATGTTAAAGCTGCTTTTGCAGTAATATCTAGGGAAGAATCTCATAGGAAGATTGCTTCTAATAGTTTTTCAAATAAAAACCAAAACCATAACTCTACTTTTGTGTCTCAAGTTGGAAATTCTGGATCCAGTTTCACTTATAATAACAAGTCTAAGGTAAATAGAGGTCCTAATCCTAATCTAAAATGTACAAAATGTAATAAGATTGGACATACTATTGATAGATGCTATGAGATTGTTGGCTACTCTTCACATTATAAGAAACCTACAAATCAGAATAACAGATCTTTTAGTTCTAATAATTCTACTACTAATGTTTCATCTTCTGTTTCTGATAATTCTGATGCTACCACACCTTCATCCATTTCTTCTCTTACAAATGAGCAAATGCTTAAACTTCTGAGTTTACTTAATGAACCTGGTGCACAGTCTTCTAATGCCTGTTCTAATATGGAAGGTGAAATTTACAATATGAACACTTATTTCAATGAAAACTTCAATAGATTCTTTAATTCACACTCTACAATTAATGATAATCAAGGTTGGATTATAGATTCAGGAGCAAACCAACATATGACTGTTTCAGAGAAAGAACTTGACAATATAATTGATATTTCTGATTTTAATCTTAAAGTTTCACATCCTAATGGGACTGAAGCACAAGTTAGGAAAATAGGTAACTTAAAGCTTACATCAAATATTATTTTATATGATGTGTTGGTTGTTCCTGGATACTGTGTGTCTTTGTTATCTGTTAGCAAATTGGTTCAAGATAATGAGTTATTTGTTGGTTTTGATAGACATAAGTGTTATATTCAGGATTTGATGTCAAGAAACACCCTGGGGACTGGTAGTTTGCATCGAGGTCTTTATTTATTTGATAAAGGTGATAATGTGTGTTATAGTACTGCTATTTGTGATTCTGCTTTGTTATGGCATTGTAGATTAGGTCATCCTTCAAGTCCAGTTTTATCAGTTTTAAAAGATAAATTAAAATTGAACAAAAATGACTTAGAAACTCCTTGTGAAATTTGTTTAAAATCCAAACAAATAAGAGATCCTTTTCCTCTAAGTGATCATAAAACAAAATCTTTGGGAGAAATCTTACATATGGACTTGTGGGGCCCTTATAGGGTGGTTAGTAGAGAAGGCTTTAGATTTTTCTTGACTATTGTTGATGGTTTTACTAGAGCCACTTGGGTTTATATGTTAAAGACTAAATCTAATGTTGTGAATCATATTGAAAACCTTGTTAATTTGATATTAAATCAATTTAATAAAAAGGTTAAATTTATAAGAACTGATAATGGAACTGAATTTGTAAATTTTCAAATGGACAATCTGGTTAAGTCTAAAGGTATTATTTATCAAACCACCATTGCTTATAGTCCTCAACAAAATGGGGTGGCTGAAAGGAAACATAGACATCTTCTTAATGTAGCTAGATGTCTTATGTTTCAGGGGGAATTCCTCTTAATTTTTGGTGTGAATGTATTTTAACTGCTACTTATTTGATCAACATGACACCTTCAAAGATTCTGGCTGGCAAAACTCCTTTTGAAATGGTTCATGGTTTTGAACCAAACCTCTCTCATTTAAACTATTTTGGGTGTCTTGTGTTTTCTAAAATTTTGAATGAAAGTGACAAGTTTTCTTCTAAATCTGAAAAAGCTGTTTTTATTGGTTATTCTTCTGAAAAAAAGGATACAAATTATGGAGTTTGGAAAGAAAAGTTGTATATTTTTCTAGAGATGTTAAATTTTTTGAAGATATTTTTGCTTTTAAGTTGTTAAGTTCAAAAACTTCTGAAAAAAGTGATTCTTTAAATAGTTTAAACTTTTTTGATATGTTTTATTCTGAAAATAATGCCAAAGATCTTTTAAGTCCCAATGATGAAGGGAGAGGATTGTCTGACCAAGGTCACCAGGTGGCAACCCCTACAAATGATACTCATTCTGTTGGTGGAGGTAACCTAGGTACCTTAAGTGGTGACAATAGTCATGTACATGATATCCCTGAGGGCAATGATTCCAGTTCAAACATTTTTAATAATGATTTAAATGAGGTTGCCAGCACCAGAAAGTCTGAGAGAGTGTCTATTTTACCAAGAAAGTTTGATGACTTTATTATTGAAGGAAAAGTTAAATATGGTTTGGAAAAAGTTGTTAACTATTCTAATCTTAGTGCTGAGAATTATTGCCTTACATCTAGTTTGAATAAATCTTTGAGCCTAAAAGTTATGAGCAAGCTTCCAAAGATCCTAATTGGGTAAATGCTATGAATGAAGAAATGGAGGCCTTGTTTAGAAATAATACTTGGATTTTAGTTGATTTACCTTGTGATAGAAAACCTATAGGTTGTAGATGGATTTATAAAATTAAATATAGATCAACAGGAGAAATTGAAAGATATAAAGCTAGATTAGTTGCTAAAGGATATAGTCAAAGAGAAGGTGTTGACTATGAAGAAACTTTTTCTCCTGTATGCAAAATTGTTACTGTTAGATGTTAATTAACTTTAGCAATTCAAAATAATTGGAAATTGTTTCAACTTGATATAAATAATGCTTTTTTATATGGTGATCTTCTTGAAGATGTTTATATGGAATTGCCTCAAGGGTATTATGATTGTAATGAGACTAAAGTGTGCAAACTTACAAAATCTTTATATGGTCTTAAACAAGCTCCAAGGCAATGGAATGAAAAATTAACCTTAGCATTAAAAGAAAATGGTTTTGTTCAAAACATAAGTGATTATTCTTTATTTGTTAAGAACACTGATTCTGTCTTTCTTGCTTTACTTGTTTATGTGGATGATATTGTAATCACAGGTAATAGTGAAAGTGAAGTAGAAAATTTTAAAATTTTCTTAAAATCTAAGTTTCTTATCAAAGATTTAGGAGAGTTAAAATATTTTTTAGGCATAGAAGTTTTAAAGACTGAAAATTGTTTATGTCTTTCTCAAAGAAAATATTGCATTGAATTATTAGATGAGTTTGGTCTTTTAGGTTGCAAACCTGTTGGTACTCCTTTAGAATATAATGTTATTATTGCATCTGAACCAACAGATTCTGATCATCTTCTTAATAATGTTACTGAATATCAAAAATTGATAGGAAAATTAATCGATCTTACCATGACTAGACCAGCTATTTCTTTTACTGTTTCTTGCTTGTGTCAATTTATGCATAGTCCATTACAGTCTCATTTAAAGATTGCTTTAAGATTATTAAGATACTTAAAGGCTTCACCTGGTAAGGGTGTTCTTCTTTCAAGATCAGATGATTTATCATTATCAGCTTATGTAGATGCTGACTTGGGTAAGTGCATTACTGATAGGAAATCTATTACAGGTTTTGCTATTTACTTTTGTGATTCCTTAATTTCTTGGAAAAGTAAAAAACAAGCTACTGTATCCAGATCTTCTACAGAATCTGAATACAGAGCTATGGCATCTGCAACTGCAGAAATTTTGTGAATTATTAATGTTCTAACTGATCTTAATGTTAAAAATTTGTTACCTGTTAGATTATTTTGTGACAATAGGTCTGCAATTCAACTTGCAGCCAATCCAGTTTTTCATGAAAGGTCAAAACATTTTGAGATAGACTTACATCTTGTAAGGAACAAACGCACTTATGGAGTCATTGAAATTTATGACATTAACACAAATGATCAAATTGCAGATATCTTTACAAAAGGGTTAAGCATTAAACAACACAATTTCTTTTGTGATAAATTGAAACTTGTAAACATGTTCCATGCTTAGATTAAGGGAGGGTGTTAAAATATAATCTAGCATGGATCATATAGCTTGGATTTTATCTCATTGTGTTGGTGTTTTGTAGGTTCACATCTTGTGAAGATATTGTTTTAAGAAGATTTATGCTGTCTTTTTCTATGAGGTGGTTAATGCTGCTTGGATATATGTTGAGGGACTAAAAGTGTGAAGTTTTATACTTGGGGACCAAGTTGCAAGGCTGGAAGCTTTAATTTATATATACCCATTTTTTATTTATTTTAATTTATCACTCTCATACTATCATCATCATATTCATATTCTTCTAGGGTTTCATATTTTCTTCTGTATTCGATTCTTAAATCTTGAATTCATTGTTCAAGATTAGCATAGACACTTTGGTGTTTGTATTGTGAGTATTGAGAGTGTTCATCTGTATTTCAATTGTGATTGAATACAATTTTTCTTGTTTCTGGATTGATATTCTGTAGATTAATATAATTGTTACTCTGATTTTATCAATACCCTTTTTGGGCCTTGGTAGGTGAATAGTTATCTTCCTTAGGCAATTCCCCAAACTCATCAGTTATGTTGTGGTCGAAATCAAATATTATAACTGCTAATATTATCGAGTTTGCATATATATTATCATTTTGCATAAATATTATTGAGTTTGACTAGTGCATCTTGTTCGTTTCTTTAATTTAAGATAATCATCAATCAATTATTCCGTTAAAACGGCAGATAAATAGTGCATATAGGGAAATAAATTAACCTGAACTAGCCTTTGTTAACAGATAGCTGATAGTGCTCCAAATGAATATATATTTTGTAGCAATATCCTTACAATATGAAAAGTATTTAGTTGTAATTGTCCTATTTTAAGTTGTAATCGTTTATATTAAATAAGTGCGAAGACAAAAGGCGAAAACGAAGATTTGAAGACAAAAACGTCCAAAATGCTCAAATGTACAAGATACAATCCAAGTGGTTCCATTTATTGATGAGAAACGTCTAAAAATTACAAGAGTACAAGCTGCGGAACGCAAAGTATAAGATATCTAATCGTACGAAAAGACGTTCGAAAATCCGGAACCGGGACATGGACCGAGCATCAACGCGCAAGTCATCGGACCTAAAATTACAAGTCTACTATGCACAAGAATATAATATAATATATATATATAATTAAATAAAATTATATATATTATATTATATAATTAAATATAACGTCGACAAGCTAGCAAACAAATCATTATGAGCTGGAATCTGAAGCCATGCGATCGCATGGCCTGGAAGCACAATTTCCATGCGATCGCATGGGGCCAAAAGTCAGGCCAAGTGCTATAAATTGCAACATTTTCAGCCGAGTTTACACACACCATATCAATATTACTTCTCCCTCTGTAAGATAGATATATATATATATATATATATATATATATATATATATATATATATATATATATAATATTAGTTTAGTTTTATATTAGATTAGTTTGGGTAATGTAAATGTTATTTTACGGGTTCTAAAGTTGAAGTTCTGTCCTTGTAACACTACGCGATAAATAATCACTGTAAGCTATGTTCTTCCTTTTTAAATTAATATCTCGTAACTAAGTTATTATTATGCTTATTTGAGCCGAAGTAATCGTGATGTTGGACTAAATATTAAGACGGGGTTATTGGGTTTTGGACCATAATTGGGATTTGGACAAAAGACCGACACTTGTGGAAATTGGACTATGGGCTATTAATGGGCTTTATAAATAACCACATACGCTTAATCGGGTATGGTAGGCGGGATATCTATAAATACTAATAATTGTTCATTTAACCGGAAACGGGGGATTGATTAATAGTTAATGGACTCATTAAAATAGGGGTGTATTACATTCAAGGGTAATTGGTGTAATTGTTAACAAAGTATGAAAACCTTGGATACACGCAGTCGATAACCTGGTGTAATCATTAAATAAAGTATTAAGACCTTGTTACAGTTTAAGTCCCCAATTAGTTGGAATATTTGACTTCGGGTATAAGGTTAAATTTGCCGAGCATTTTATAATTATAACCGATGAACTATTTTGGCTAAAAACCAGATAGGTATCAAATAAATCCAGGACAAAGGACAATTAACCCAGGGTAATAAATTAAAATCAAAACGTCAAACATCATGATTACGGAAGTTTAAATAAGCATAATACTTTTATTTTATTTCTTATCGCATTTTATTTTACGCACTTTAATTATCATCATTTATATTTACGCTTGAAACTTAAATTCAACAAACCGGTCATTAAACGGTAAACCCCTTTTATATTATTATTATTATATATAAAAATATATATTTTGTTCAAATATAGTTGTTTAAAATATAGTGTAAAATAAGTCATCTCCCTGTGGAACGAACCGGACTTACTAAAAACTATACTACTCTACGATTAGGTACACTGCCTATAGTGTTGTAGCAAGGTTTAGGTATATCCCATCTGTAAATAAATAATAAAAACTTGTGTAATTTGTATCGCATTTCGTAATAAAAATAATAGTATTTTGTACCCCTCCGCTCGCACATCAAATTTTTGGCGCCGCTGCCGGAGACTCGGCGAAACGCTATATTTTTTTTTATATTTGTAAAAATATAATTAATAAAAAAGAAAAAAAATATAAAACATTAAAAATATATATATATTTTTAAGAGTTTGTTTAAAATATATAAAATTATAAAGTATTTCTATTTCTATTTTAGTTTTTAAAATATAATTTTTTTTAAATTATATAAATATTTTATATAAATCAGAAAAAAATAATTAAAATTAAAAATTGGGCCGAACCCTTCGAAGCCCAAAATCATTTCTGGAATCCAGGCCCATGCGATCGCATGAGCCGGATGTCTTAAAACCATGCGGTCGCATGGTGTAGTCTGACATGCTGAAACCCTAGCATTAATTACGGAGTAGGGTTTATTATTATTATTTATTATTAATTAGGGTTTTAATTTAATAATAATTTGTATTAGTTTTAATACATTTAGTTTTTACATTTATAATTTAATACTTTTATAAAATATAATATAAAAATAATATTTTTATAAAATTTGTATTTTTATCATTTTAGTTATAATTTGTATTTTTATCGTTTATTTTGTATATTTATCGTTCGTAATTAGTTTCAAATTTAGTTTTGCCGTAGTTATTTTATATTTCTAGATTTTTAGGCTTTGCCGTAAAATCCCTTAAGTGCTTTTTCTTTAGATTAAGATTTAGGCGCTTTAGAATTTTGCGACGCAGTTTATAAATTTTAGTACTAATTAAGTTATTGCCGTTTTGGATATAGAATTCCTTTAAGCTTTAATACCTTTAGATGCAACTTTTTAGATTTAATTTTTAGACTTTTAAGTTTCGACGTTTTTCTTTCTTATTTTTATTTTTCGACGCGCTTTTTCTTTTTCATTTCTACACTCTAGTTTTTAGGACATAGAATTTTCTTTATTTTCTTTAAATTTCGACGGAAAATTATTTTAAGCAATTAAATTGATAGACATCCAAATTTTCTTGTTCGTAGTAATAGTTGGATTTGTTAGTGGCGAGCTGTGGGCTTCCGATTTAAAGGGTTCTGGCTACCTGCTGCATCTATTGGCTATTCGAAACGTGGGCAAAAGCAGAAAAGTCTATTAATTTGATAACTTATATAATTTTTTATTTTGAAACTAATAAGAATAATTAGTAAATGCACCACATTGTAGCTAAAACTTGGTAATAAGCGCATTATGGAAAATTTCGAAAATATTTTGGAAACATTCTCTGACATACGAAATCAATTTCATCAATACTCTCAAACGGGTGTTGATGACAATTCGTTCGGTCAATCTTAGATCACGAATGACGAAACAATAACTGGTTGTGAAATCTGTGGAGATTATCACTCAACATGGGAATGTTGTTATTATGTTCCTATGGAAAATTATGCACCCATAGAGCCTGAATGGAATGATTATGAGGAATACAATTCAAATTGGAATTATTCCCAAGAATATATCCAAACTCAACAACCAGAGGACGGGGAAAATTATGTGTCTGAAAATTTATTAGATTATATGAAAATCAAACTCGAAGAATTTGACGCTCAAAATGAACAAATGAGAGAGTTTGCAAATAGGCAAGCTGAAACTCTATCAGACTACACACATGTTGATCTGAGGAGTCGTATGCAAGAAAATCTCATATCATCGAATTTTGATGAATTCGAGAGCTCCGAAATCACCAATTATCCCGATGATACTTTTTATTAAGTTTTACCAAATTCACAACATATCGACACAGTAGCCTCTACCGACGAAATCATCGATCCATCAATGAATGAAGAAGAAGTAATGGTGACAAATTGGTACTCTTGGGAAAACGATAACGTTAAAAACTTTACCCCCGAGACCAAAATGGTGGGACCGATAAAGACCGTTAATGAAGAAGAATTTGCTTCGATCTCGAAATTCACCATTCCACAACCTTCCAACCCAATATTCTCAATAGACGAGTCATCTACCAAAGATGAACTACGAGCTGTAATAGATATTGATACCTCGAATTTCACCCAATTGGGTAATAGAGGTGAAAACTTTGATCCCGAGAATAAACGGAAGGAAATGTTAGGAATTGTCCACCCTATAATATGTATGTCGGTGTATATCGATCCATTTGACCAAGAACCAGAAAAGAGACATATCCATTTACTAAAAGCTACACTTAAAAAAGAATTAAATAGTGACGATCGGGTGGGTCTAAACTTTAAACCAATTGATATATTATACACCACCTGAGATATAAATAACTGGCTCACTATTCTAATTCGTGGAACTTATTATACCGACTTCACATGTCGTCAGCTTAGTGTGGGGAAGTCTAACCCCACTTAACGTTAAATTAGGGGTTCGGGTTAGTGCATAACTCGTTAATAAAAATGCATGATAAATTAGGGTAAAAGACGCATTTTCAAAGTTTAGCAAACAGTTTAGAAAAGCAACCATTTTTGAAGAAAAACATGTGTGATAAAATAACGAAAGTAATGAACGATTAGACGTCATCTATCATTCGACGAGCTTAGTAATTACAAACTGGGTATTTTTAATCACTTTTCTACACTAATCACCCTCATGAATTTATAATTATAGTCTGATTTTATGCAAATGAGGGCATTGCATGATCTCAAGTGTGGGGAATGGTTATAAATTCTCTCGGGTTTGCACTTGATTTATTTGCCAAATTTTGTGAAAATTTGAAAAATTTTCAACTAAATGAATTCAAAATCATGTTTATACATATTTATGAACGATAAAAACTAAGTGTTAATACTGAAATTATCGTTACCTCGGAAAGGACATAAATTGAGAAACAACCTAAAATGCTTGAATTAATTTAAAATGAAAAAGAGGAGAATAAAAAGGCAAAGAAAGAAATAAATAAAAGTCAAGTGCGGGAAAAATGTACCAAGTTATTCAATTAAAAACTATCTATCACATGTTTCTGTAAAGTTATTGCAGGTACATTTGTTTTGGATTAATTTAACTGTTTTACCCGGTTTATTGTAATACATTTGAAAGAAAAGATGGATCTACACGATGAATCAATTCCATCATTAAAAGGAAGTAAAGTCTTCCGAAAAAGACACGCGCTTCTTGATTTAGGTCAAGAAGTTTTCGTCCAGACCAGTTGTAGAGTCTACGAAAAACCTTGAAAAGTTTTCTCAAAAATCAGCTGGAAATCCACGGACCTCAGCATCAAACAGGGTCGCCAAGTGGTCAGACTTATCCTAACCATGAGAGGATCTGTCTCGTAAAATGGGGAGGGCGCCATGCAAATTAGCTTGATAAGACTAATGAATCAGACCCCCAGAAAAGATAATCTCCTTAAAGATTAAAAATCAGCATTTAAGCCTGATATTACTCAATCCTTGAGATTGACTTTAAAGATTGAGAATTACAAACTCATGAAATTCGATGATATCTAAACTTGAGCTTGAACGAGAAAATATTTTGATCAAACATAAAACCGATTTGTTTTCTGAAAATCTATTTTCAATGCGTTCATTACCATTGAATGTAAAATCCTAAGAATTCACCGAAATTCATTAGGTCACCTGAACCAAATCGGGTGTCAATCGTAAGAACGGTGGTTGCATAGCATGGTCGAAGACAGGACCTTGTGCCAGACCGAAAAATTATAGGGTGATCTTTACTATTACTCCTACAAAGGATAGTAATTGCATCCGACACGTTGTGGACCATGAACATCTGCATGTCATTAGACACTGCCTTAACAGTTGCTTGTTCATCGCTTTCCTTTACAACCGGACGGTATTTTACCGAAAGGTAATATACGGAACAAGTATACTGGACGTGTTGCTTTCCTAATACAAGGTTAGCAAGTGGGTGATACAAAACCACAAGTTTTGAGCTAAAATTTTCAAATCTGAAACCCACAAAAACATTTTGCAAACACTGATAAAGGGTTATTCCGGAAAACTTATCTAGGGTAAAAGCTAGAATGAATTTTCAAAAAGATCAAATATTTTCATAAAGATCCAATTTCCTTAAAGGATCTAACTTTTCGTAGTCATGTGGGACTGTTGAAATGCCCCGTCCTAATCCATCTGGACGAAGTCTTCAACAGTTGGTCCCATTGCGAGGTGCTGACCTCTATATGCCCTGAACGACTCCATGTAATATGAGCAAATGCACAGTGGAAGGCTTCTTTAATACCTGAGAATAAACATGCTTTAAAGTGTCAACCAAAAGGTTGGTAAGTTCATAAGTTTGTCATAAAACAATAAAATTCATTATTTTGATAGACCACAAGATTTAAATGCTGCATGGTACAAATGGGCCCGAATCCTATACCCATCTGTAATGTACATGCTATATCTTTTAAATACAGTACATCTTTCTCGTGTACGAAACCATTTTCATAAATCATAGTAACCGTACACATATCTTGTGCACAAAAATAACATACACATAACCTGTGTAAAAAAATCATTCTCTCGATATATAACATTCACATCAACTGGTGGCAATTATCATGTCCACATAATTCAATGGTGGCAATTATCATGTCCACATAATTCAATGGTGGCAATTATCATGTCCACATAATTCAATGGTGGCAATTATCATGTCCACATAATTCAATAATAATCCGCAGAACTTCTGTCTGCATAATAATTCATTCGAAGAATGTTTTGCTTGTGTCTATCTCGTCAAACATTTATAAAAGCATTTCATGTATTCGCAGTTTAAAATATATTTCAAAAGCATTTAATAAAGCAGTTGTAAAAACAGCGCATGTATTCTCAAGTCCCAAAAATATAAAAAGAAAAAGGGAGCAAATGAACTCACCATACTGTATTTTGTAGTAAAAATACATATAATGACATTGAACAAATATAGGGTTGGCCTCGGATTCACGAACCTATATCATGTATATATATTAACACCAAATGGTAATCGAACAAATTTATATACTATTAGTGAATTAATTGTTATTTTAATTATGTGTTTCATTTATAACCTAATTTATTACATTTACTTAATATACCTTAAATAAATAATTACTATTTAATATAAAAATATTACTATGGTTGTATTAAATATAGTTTTATATAATTAATAGTTATTTGATAAAATAAAAGTTGTTTCATTTTATAATATTAATAATTATAGGTATTATGATTATGATGATAATAATAATAGTAGTAATAATAATAATAACTATGATAACTATAAATAATAATTTTACTAATAATGATAATAATAAAGATATTAATACTAATAATACTTATTTTAATAATAACAATGATATTAATGATAATAATAATAATAATAATACTCATAATACGTAATGCAAATACTTACTAATGATAATAATATTAATCATAAAACAACAATAATTAATAAAAATAACAATAATAATAATAATAATAATAATAATAATAATAATAATAATAATAATAATAATAATAATAATAATAATAATAATAATAATATTAATATTAATAAAAAGAATATTAATATTAATAAAATAATATACTACCTTATAAGCTTTTAAAATCAAAAACGGTCGTTGCCCGGGCTCGAACCCGCAACCTCTCGATAACCCCTATACACCCAAACCACTCCACTGCTACTTTCTTTTCTATTTTATTTTGCTCGGAATATTTATTTAACCCGTTTGTTTCAGTTTCTATTTTCTTCTTCACTTAATTATAACACTCATCATTATCATCATATTCATCATAATCGTGATCACGGTACAGGAGCAACAACAAACGAGCAGCAAATCATCATCATCTTGCATCATCTTTCATCATCAACATCGTTATTTCATGTCACACTCATCATCATATTTACATTATCACGTCCTCATCCTCCCATCATCATCTCTTATCGTCTACTGAAATCATCATCGTTTTCGTTTGTCATCATAAACGTAAATCATCATCATCATTCTATTACCGCATATCACCGTATCATTGTTTCTTATATCGACACCACCATCATTATTCAGGATATTGAACCACAAGCATAAGCCCAAGTGAGGTCCAACAGAATAACCATGATCCAACAGAAAAAGGAAATGGGTCTCGGCCCATGTTAATTACATTGGTTTTGCTGTGATTCGATCCAGGAAGTGAATATCCACGTTCACTAGTGAGCTCAATAGGAAACACCTTTTGAGTTATGGTAGCGAATAGAAAAAAAAAAGAAGCAGAAAAGTAAAAACCATCATCATTTTTATCCTTTATATAAAAAGACTAGTGGACAATTTGTGTGGACCTTGACCTTGCTGTAACCCACTATAGGGTATCAATCATGGTATCGTTTATCTTCATGTATATCATTATGTGTCAACACCTTGTTTGCATAGAAACAGATTCGAAGAATAATAGTTGCAAAATGACGGTTTACTTTTATTGAACTGGGTCACGTAACAAGAGTAGCAGCACGTAGTTACAGCAGAATCAAAGTGGTGTTATATGGTGAAGGGTGGTTTTGGTTTCTTCGAATATTGACAACAAGTAAGAGTTGTGGGGTAAGGGTGACTAAGTGGGTTGAGGTGATCATGGTTGTGGGTAACGGGTTTGATGGTTATTTACAATCAAACAGGAAGCGGGAAAAGAATAACAAGTAAGAAGGTTATAAGCCACGTTTGTTGTGGTGCTCATCAAAGTGACAGTGATGATTATTTCATGGTGTTCGATGGGTGATTATCAAGGTTGAAGATGGTGATGAGGTGGTTGCAAGGTTGTTTGTTGATTACACAGAGAAAAGATCAAGGTGGTGCTCGGGTTGGTTTACACGTCAGAAAGAAAAATATGAAAGAGTTCGATGATGTTTTAACGATGGCATCTTGTGGGTTTGTTATCGTATTACTTACACTGAATTGCATCCTTTAATCAACCCAGATGGTCGACAGATATCATTTAGCAAGGACAGAAATAATATAAAAGAAAGATAAAAGTGAAAGAGATGTGAAACTAACTTTGGATGCATTCTGATGATTGTATTCATGAATGATTCGATTTTGTGGACATAAAAATCAATTTACAACAGTTTGATTGAAATTTGGAAACTGAATCTAATTCCTTAAACATAGTCACGTACATATTTATCTATATATATCTATATACTGTAATTAGATAATTATATCTGTATATGTATTTCACTATATACTTAGCTGTATTTTGAATATATATATATATGTATATGTTTTTGATTATATTCTGTATTAATAGATATATGTGTGTATTAATACTAATATTAGTTATACATATAATAATAATAGTAAAATTAATAATATGGATAATAATATCAATAATTAATAATTACATATCTTAATAATGATGCTCATAATATTAAAAATAATTTTTTTAATAATAATAACAAATAATAATAATAATATATATCAATGATCATGATTCTTTTTAATAATAATACTAGTAATATCAAGCTACATATTTCAGTTATATATATATATTAACCATACAAATAATAATATTGATAACAATAATGAGAGTAGTACTAACTATATTAATATAACCAATCAATTATGTCAAACTTCTTATCTACATATATATATATATATATATATATATATATATATATATATATATATATATATACAAATGATAATATTAATATTAACATTAAATAATAATGAGAGTAATAATAATATTATTTATATAATACTATATCCAAACTTGTAATTAAATTTAATATATTACAATTTATAAATTTTATCCTAGTTACCAATTATATATTATATAATAACTTATTTTAAATATCAATATATATAATATTACTTATGTTCAGAATTCATATATATAAATATATGTATATATATATATATAGCAACTTATTTATTCTGTATTTTATTAATTCAAAATAATATATATGTATACATATTTCTATTTTTATATCTATATACTTATTTACAAACAATTGTTCATGAATCGTCGAGAACAGTCGAAGGGTAATTGAATACATGAATATAGATTTTAAAACTTTCGAGACTCAACATTACAGATTTTGCTTATCGTGTCAGAAACATATAAAGATTAAAGTTTAAATTTGATCGGAAATTTCCGGGTCATCACAGTACCTACCCGTTAAAGAAATTTCGTCCTGAAATTTGAGTGAGGTGGTCATGGTTAACAATAAAAAAATGTTTTCATGACGAATATGAGTTGATAAATAGAGTTTTATCATCATTGAGTAATATGGATAAAATAATTCGATTATTCGAAGAGTACGAACGAAGCTATAATAAAAAAGTGAAATGAGTAGGTATAGATTCGTCATATCTTTTGACGTAGATAGGATTGTTTTCCAAGTTCAAGAGATTTGGAGAAAATTTTCGTAATAAGATTTGATTCTTTGGTAATCAAGGGAATTAAGATCCGCTTTAAATGCGATCATCTGTTCTGATTGCTCTGTCAGATATTTTACTATAAATCCACCCCCGTCGTTTCCTTACAACTCACACCTTCTATTCTTTCTCCTTTAATTCGTACTTTGAATCTTTTGTCAATATGCTCCATCCAATTCTGATTCTCGATATACTCCTAACCTTCATATCTGTCATTCTTCTCTTTCATCTACCACCAGAGGATTTTATTTACTTCTACTATTATCTTGGGGTTATAGTGTTATTAATTTTCCCGTTCCTTTACGTGGCAATACGTATTGATATGCACGGTTTGTAACTTATGTGTTGTTGTCGAGCTTTATATTTTCTTTTATATTCAAGGGTTTCATTCTTTTGTCTCCTCTTCCTGACTACAAGTCAAGCGAATAATGGTCCGGAATTCGTAGATATGAAGTTTTGGATGAACATAGTTAATGTTTTTGTAATGGCACGATATCGATTTGGTAAGTTACCAAAATATCCGAAAAGATAGAACTATCAAGAAGATATGTTCTTAATATGTTTGGAGATTGGTAGAATGTAAGAGTCGTGTAAACAGCACATGATGACGGTATGTTCTGTGAATCATCACGTTCCATTAGAAACTCAGCATAAATTACTGTAATATAATCACGTTGATCAAGTGTCAATATATTATACTAACTCATGCATCAGTTCCCAACATTACTTCAATAACATTCATATTTAAGCTCGAAAGTTTACAGAATATAGAAACTAACAGTTTCTATATGATGTAACACAGATAGCACTAAGAGATCAATGATTTCAGATAAGAATAGTTATGAAAATATCCTCATAAATATCGAAGATATTTATGATGATATTTTTGGAATTTCTAAGATCGAAGGTTGATAATGAAAAATTTTTCGCAAGATTTTAACATGACTATGGAGCAAGATATTATCTAAAGATTTCAACGGATCCAGAATTACCTGGATTCTTTGAATATGGGGTATGGCTCTTGTATTTATCCTTGGTCTCCTTCATGGTTAGCTCAATCCGTTTTCCAGTTTCAACTTTTCTGAGTTTTTCCAACATACTATTTTTTATCATCAAACTTCCGACAATTAAGGTCGTTTACGGTTGTCTACAGTTTCTGCTGCTTCATTAAGCTTTTTCAAAGTTCAATGCTTTGATTTCGTAGGCTGGTTGCTTTTCAAAATTTTAGAATGGAATATCATAATTCTAAGAGATAAACGTTATATGTATACATATAACTGTTAACGTAGAAATGTTGCGAGATTCAAATACTGATTGTTGATTCCCAGTAATTGGTATGACCATTTTTGTTATAAGATGTCGATGAGTATATGATAGGGTTTCGATGATTCAAATGATTTTTTAGAAAATCAAAGATTAATGAAGTTGTTGGTAAGTTTACTGCTAATATGGTGGAATATAAACGGATCTCCAGTAACGATGACGAAAGGGCAATGTATATATCGAGGTGATAATAAGGCTAGTCTGACTGAAAAGTTGAAGCTGACTTGTTAAAGCTGTGACAAAATTGGCTATTTTGAAAGGGATTTCCAAGTTATTTTGGGTAATAATAACACTAAGGAATTAGCATAGCTACATTTTAAACGTTTGCTCAGTTTCCGAGAGTTTTTCAGGTGCATAACTATATGCATCAATCTTTCCTTTCGTGGATGAAGTGCGGTTGGTTCATCCTCTCAATTGAGGTGTTTTCAAGAATTATGAAAGATTTGAACGCAGATTGTAATCGTCAAGATACAAATGAGGTTTAATATGAAATCAAGTGGAAACTTGAAGAATTGTTTAGTTTCATATGTTATAATCGATATTTTAATTCATTTTAATTGTCCAATGTTATTAGTCCTCAGTCGATAGTCCATAGTTGACAGTCCAATAATTCATTTATAGTTTAATATATAATATTCGAATTAATTAATACATATCGTGACCCGTGTACATGTCTCAGACTCGATCACAACTCAAAGTATATATATTATTTTAGAATCAACCTCAACCCTGTATAGAGAACTCGATCATTACTGCATATAGAGTGTCTATGGTTATTCCAAATAATATATATATATATATATATATATATATATATATATATATATATATATATATGTGTGTGTGTGTGTGTTTCGATATGATATTTCAAAACCATGTATACGTGTCCCGATATTTAAAGTGCGTAAAATAAATACAGAAATTAAATGACGATAAATAAAGTGCGAAAAATAAATAACAGAAATTAAATGACGATAAATAAAATTGCGAGAATGTAAATTGCGATAACTAAATTGCGATAAATAAAATGTAATCAGTTAGCTAGGAACAATTAGCTAGGAACAGTTAGCGTGGATTCTTAACAAAATTTTATCATGGTTAATTTTTTTATTTCTAACAAATTTTATTTTATCAAATGTTTTCTTCATTATGCCACTTGTTGGATTCTGATAAATCAAAATCCAAATATAAAATTGGATGAATATGGTTATTCTGTGGTGAACAGATTTGTATATCAGTGGATGTAAGTAGAATAGTAAACGACTGTTGATTCAGCTTCGAAGAATGTGCAGTGTAACCTATTAATGTGAAATCTGAATATTCCTCGGGTATTACCTACCCGTTAAAATATTTTCACCATTAACAGTATATACAAAAGAATTTTTAATTACAATCTTTATGAAAACATACTTAAATATATATTTTCTTCAGATGTAATTATAGATTTAATGAGTTAATATAGTATTAATCTCATTTGATTTACCGTCAGAACTAAGATACATAATCTATAAAACATTAGAGATTACACGATCGTCATGTCGAACGAAGATAAAATAGATAGAACGATACATAGAACGATGATTATGCTCGTGGTACAGAATGTCATATTGAGGCAAGGATTGTTGATGATACAGGTGTTGTTACTGATGGTACTATTGGTGTCGGTGATGTTGCTAAAGCTGGCAAGTTTTGCACCATGTTCTCTAAATTGATTACTCGAGCGCGAAGCTCGTTGACTTCTTCGATTACTCCGGGATGATTGTCGGTCAGAACGAGCGGATGAATAAGGTTTAGAATCTGAGTTATGATATAGTCGTGGCGAGATATTCGGGAAATGAGGGTGAAAATGGTGTTACGAACAGGTTCACCGGTAAGTGCTTCAGGTTCTTCGCCAAAAGGTGAATTCGGTTAGTGGAAGGGATCGCCTTCTGCGCCTCTCCATTGATTAAGTCGACTACGAATCCATCAGATGAATTGGGGATGGATGATTGGTTGATTCATTCTAGTGACGTTGCTTCCGGAGCTTAGATGACTATCCATTCAGAATAACTGTCGGGATAACTATCAGAATAGCTGTCGGAATCCGAGGGACTCGAACTAGTTGAAGGATTCATCTCGTACGATCAGATGAAGGATTTTTGATAAGAACTAGATTATAGGATGTAGATTAGTATCCTGCAATACATAATTTACATATGCATATATAATACTAAAATCTCATAAGTTACGGAGGAATCAACGGAAGCTGTCAGACAAAGATAACAATAACATATACGCTAAGATATGAATTAGCAGATACGCTAAGATATGAATTTTGTCTATACACTATTCATGCAGTCAATGCAATAAGAAGTGTCTAGACTAAGAATAATAAGCAGGTAATTTACTAAGGATGATAAGCAAATGATTTCCGACAAAAATGATAAGCAAAACTTTTGACATGCAGACACGGTTGAAGTCAAGACTCACTAATGCATCCTAACGACTTATCAGTTAGATACACTAATGCAGACCCGGTTCACTAAGACCACCATTCTGATACCAACTGAAATGCCCCGTCCTAATCCATCTGGACGAAGTCTTCAACAGTTGGTCCCATTGCGAGGTGCTGACCTCTATATGCCATGAACGACTCCGTGTAATATGAGCAAATGCACAGCGGAAGGCTTCTTTAATACCTGAGAATAAACATGCTTTAAAGTGTCAACCAAAAGGTTGGTGAGTTCATAAGTTTTTCATAAAACAATAAAATTCATTATTTTGATAGACCACAAGATTTAAATGCTGCATGGTACAAATGGGCCCGAATCCTATACCCACATGTAATGTACATGCTATATCTTTTAAATACAGTACATCTTTCTCGTGTACGAAACCATTTTCATAAATCATAGTAACCGTACACATATCTTGTGCACAAAAATAACATACACATAACCTGTGTAAAAAAATCATTCTCTCGATATATAACATTCACATCAACTGGTGGCAATTATCATGTCCACATAATTCAATGGTGGCAATTATCATGTCCACATAATTCAATGGTGGCAATTATCATGTCCACATAATTCAATAATAATCTGCAGAACTTCTGTCTGCATAATAATTCATTCGAGGAATGTTTTGCTTGTGTCTATCTCGTCAAATATTTATAAAAGCATTTCATGTATTCGCAGTTCAAAATATATTTCAAAAGCATTTAATAAAGCAGTTGTAAAAATAGCGCATGTATTCTCAAGTCCCAAAAATATAAAAAGAAAAAGGGAGCAAATGAACTCACCTTACTGTATTTTGTAGTAAAAATACATATAACGACATTGAACAAGTATAGGGTTGGCCTCGGATTAACGAACCTATATAATGTATATATATTAACACCAAATGGTAATCGAACAAATTTATATACTATTAGTGAATTAATTGTTATTTTAATTATGTGTTTCATTTATAACCTAATTAATTACATTTACTTAATATACCTTAAATAAATAATTACTATTTAATATAAAAATATTACTATGGTTGTATTAAATATAGTTTTATATAATTAATAGTTATTTGATAAAATAAAAGTTGTTTCATTTTATAATATTAATAATTATAGGTATTATGATTATGATGATAATAATAATAGTAGTAATAATAATAATAACTATGATAACTATAAATAATAATTTTACTAATAATGATAATAATAAAGATATTAATACTAATAATACTTATTTTAATAATAATAATGATATTAATGATAATAATAATAATAATAATACGTAATGCTAATACTTACTAATGATAATAATATTAATCATAAAACAACAATAATTAATAAAAATAACAATAATAAAAATAAAAATAATAATAATAATAATAATATTAATATTAATAAAAAGAATATTAATATTAATAAAATAATATACTACCTTATAAGCTTTTAAAATCAAAAACGGTCATTGCCCGGGCTCGAACCCGCAACCTCTCGATAACCCCTATACACCCAAACCACTCCACTGCTACTTTCTTTTCTATTTTATTTTGCTCGGCATATTTATTTAACCCGTTTGTTTCAGTTTCCATTTTCTTCTTCACTTAATTATAACACTCATCATTATCATCATATTCATCATAATCGTGATCACGGTACAGGAGCAACAACAAACGAGCAGCAAATCATCATCATCTTGCATCATCTTTCATCATCAACACCGTTATTTCATGTCACACTCATCATCATATTTACATTATCACGTCCTCATCCTCCTATCATCATCTCGTATCGTCTACTGAAATCATCATCGTTTTCGTTTGTCATCATAAACGTAAATCATCATCATCATTCTATTACGGCATATCACCATATCATCGTTTCTTTTATCGACACCACCATCGTTATTCAGGATATTGAACCACAAGCATAAGCCCAAGTGAGGCCCAACAGAATAACCATGATCCAACAGAAAAAGGAAATGGGTCTCGGCCCATGTTAATTACATTGGTTTTGCTGTGATTCGATCCAGGAAGTGAATATACACGTTCACTAGTGAGCTCAATAGGAAACACCTTTTGAGTTGTGGTAGCGAATAGAAAAAAAAAAGAAGCAGAAAATTAAAAACCATCATCATTTTATCCTTTATATAAAAAGACTAGTGGACAATTTGTGTGGACCTTGACCTTGCTGTAACCCACTATAGGGTATCAATCATGGTATCGTTTATCTTCATGTATATCATTATGTGTCAACACCTTGTTTGCATAGAAACAGATTCGAAGAATAATAGTTGCAAAATGACGGTTTACTTTTGTTGAACTGGGTCACGTAACAAGAGTAGCAGCAGGTAGTTATAGCAGAATCAAAGTGGTGTTATATGGTGAAGGGTGGTTTTGGTTTCTTCGAATATTGACAACAAGTAAGAGTTGTGGGGTAAGGGTGACTAAGTGGGTTGAGGTGATCATGGTTGTGGGTAATGGGTTTGATGGTTATTTACAATCAAACAGGAAGCAGGAAAAGAATAACAAGTAAGAAGGTTATAAGCCACGTTTGTTGTGGTGCTCATCAAGGTGACAGTGATGATTATTTCATGGTGTTCGATGGGTGATTATCAAGGTTGAAGATGGTGATGAGGTGGTTGCAAGGTTGTTTGTTGATTACACAGAGAAAAGATCAAGGTGGTGCTCGGGTTGGTTTACACGTCAGAAAGAAAAATATGAAAGAGTTCGATGATGTTTTAACGATGGCATCTTGTGGGTTTGTTACCGTATTACTTACACTGAATTGCATCCTTTAATCAAACCAGATGGTCGACAGATATCATTTAGCAAGGACAGAAATAATATAAAAGAAAGATAAAAGTGAAAGAGATGTGAAACTAACTTTGGATGCATTCTGATGATTGTATTCATGAATGATTCAATTTTGTGGACATAAAAATCAATTTACAACAGTTTGATTGAAATTTGGAAACTGAATCTAATTCCTTAAACATAGTCACGTACATATTTATCTATATATATATCTATATACTGTAATTAGATAATTATATCTGTATATGTATTTCACTATATACTTAGCTGTATTTTGAATATATATATGTATATGTTTTTGATTATATTCTGTATTAATAGATATATGTGTGTATTAATACTAATATTAGTTATACATATAATAATAAGGATAATAATATCAATAATTAATAATTACATATCTTAATAATGATGCTCATAATATTAAAAATAATTTTTTTAATAATAATAACAAATAATAATAATAATAATATATATCAATGATCATGATTCCTTTTAATAATAATTCTAGTAATATCAAGCTACATATTTCAGTTATATATATATTAACCATACAAATAATAATATTGATAACAATAATGAGAGTAGTACTAATTATATTAATATAACCAATCAATTATGTCAAACTTCTTATCTACACATATATATATATATATATATATATATATATATATATATATATATATATATATATATATATATATATATATATATATATATATATATATATATATATATATATATATATATATATATATATATATATATATATATATATATATATATATACAAATGATAACATTAATACTAACATTAAATTATAATGAGAGTAATAATAATATTATTTATATAATACTATATCCAAACTTGTAATTAAATTTAATATATTACAATTTATAAATTTTATCCTAGTTACCAATTATATATTATATAATAACTTATTTTAAATATCAATATACATAATATTACTTATGTTCAGAATTCATATATATAAATATATGTATATATATAGCAACTTATTTATTCTGTATTTTATTAATTCAAAATAATATATATGTATACATATTTTTATTTTTATATCTATATACTTATTTACAAACAATTGTTCGTGAATCGTCGAGAACAGTCGAAGGGTAATTGAATACATGAATATAGATTTTAAAACTTTCGAGACTCAACATTACAGATTTTGCTTATCGTGTCGGAAACATATAAAGATTAAAGTTTAAATTTGATCAGAAATTTCCGAGTCATCACAACTGTAAACCACATCGTTACTATCATTGTTTATACCGCCGTATCAAAATCACTGATGTATAAAGTGTTAGAATAAAAAAGTGATTCGAGTGAAGTGTGATTTAATTTCAAGTTATGTATTGCTTGAGGACACGCAACGTTCAAGTGTGGGGATATTTGATAGTGCTCCAGATGAACATATATTTTGTAGCAATATCCTTACAATATGTAAAGTATTTAGTTGTAATTGTCCTATTTTAAGTTGTAATTGTTTATATTAAATAAGTGCGAAGACAAAATGCGAAAACGAAGATTCGAAGACAAAAACGTCCAAAATGCTTAAATGTACAAGATACAATCCAAGTGGTTCCATTTATTGATAAGAAACATCTAAAAATTACAAGAGTACAAGCCGCGGAACGAAAAGTACAAGATATCTAATCGTACGAAAAGACGTTCGAAAATCCGGAACCGGGACATGGAACGAGCATCAACGCGCAAGTCATCGGACCTAAAATTACAAGTCTACTATGCACAAGAATATAATATAATATATATATAATTAAATAAAATTATATATATTATATTATATAATTAAATATAACGTCGACAAGCTAGCAAACAAATCATTATGAGCTGGAATCTGAAGCCATGCGATCGCATGGCCTGGAAGCACAATTTCCATCCGATCGCATGGGGCCAAAAGTCAGGCCAAGTGCTATAAATTGCAACATTTTCAGCCAAGTTTACACACACCATATCAATATTACTTCTCACTCTGTAAGATATATATATATATATATATATAATATACTAGTTTAGTTTTATATTAGATTAGTTTGGGTAATGTAAAGGTTATTTTACGGGTTCTAAAGTCGAAGTTCTGTCCGTGTAACACTACGCGATAAATAATCACTGTAAGGTATTTTCTTCCTTTTTAAATTAATGTATCGTAACTAAGTTATTATTATGCTTATTTGAGCTGAAGTAATCGTGATGTTGGACTAAATATTAAGACGGGGTTATTGGGTTTTGGACCAAATTGGGGTTTGGACAAAAGACCGACACTTGTGAAAATTGGACTATGGGCTATTAATGGGCTTTATATTTGATTAACTAAATGATATCTTGTTAATCTAATATAAAGATTTATAATTTGACGTAGATATAAATAACCACATACGCTTAATCGGGTACGGTAGGCGGGATATCTATAAATACTAATAATTGTTCATTTAACCGGAAACGGGGGATTGATTAATAGTTAATGGACTCATTAAAATAGGGGTGGATTACATTCAAGGGTAATTGGTGTAATTGTTAACAAAGTATTAAAACTTTGGATACACGCAATCGATAACCTGGTGTAATCATTAAACAAAGTATTAAGACCTTGTTACAGTTTAAGTCCCCAATTAGTTGGAATATTTGACTTCGGGTATAAGGTTAAATTTGTCGAGCATTTTATAATTATAACCGATGAACTATTTTGGCTAAAAACCAGATAGGTATCAAATAAATCCAGGACAAAGGACAATTAACCCAGGGTAATAAATTAAAATCAAAACGTCAAACATCATGATTACGGAAGTTTAAATAAGCATAATACTTTTATTTTATTTCTTATCGCATTTTATTTTACGCACTTTAATTATCGTCATTTATATTTACGCTTGAAACTTAAATTCGACAAACCGGTCATTAAACGGTAAACCCCCTTTTATATTATTATTATATATAAAAATATATATTTTGTACAAATATAGTTGTTTAAAATATAGTGTAAAATAAGTCGTCTCCCTGTGGAACGAACCGGACTTACTAAAAACTATACTACTCTACGATTAGGTACAATGCCTATAGTGTTGTAGCAAGGTTTAGGTATATCCCATCTGTTAATAAATAATTAAAACTTGTGTAATTTGTATCGCATTTTGTAATAAAAATAATAGTATTTCGTACCCCTCCGCTCGCACATTAATAACAAGTTAACCCAACTAATTCATCAAACCATTTGATGAACAATGTATAGTTATATGGGTCTGTTTATGTTAGTTTAACAGCCCAACAAAAATAAAAATAAAAATGTTTATACCAAGTGACTATATGGACATAAAAGTTTGTTGGATACACTTACTTCAGCCTATATCAAAATCAAAACCCAACCATGTCGCATGTTACAATGTTTATTACTCAAGTCTCAATGTAACCATTTTTTTTTTGAACAGCGATTGGGATCACCCGAGGGGACTAAACCACCCGTTGCGATCATCTACCGCTTCGACTATGCCAATGCAGTGATAATAACCCGCCCCATCGCTGCCCAGGAGGAAATCTTGAAACCGATCCAAGGGCACGACCAAGTAAAACCTGTCCCCTTTAACCCCCCAAACGATATGGAAAAGGTGTAGTGGGTGAATACTTCATGGCAGGGATGAAATTGTGTTTTTTTAATATGTAACGGGGATCGAACTCCTGACCTCCTCTAAAGGAGGCAGGCCACCAACCGCTGGACCACATCACAACTTCTCAATGTAATTTTTGATTTTTCACATTACAAGTTTTATATATCTTAAAAAAAATTATTTATTTAAAACACTAACTCCTTAAAAATTACTCCATTAAACTTCTTATTTTACCTTCATATACTACTATTAATAGTTGTAACAGGTAGAAATGTCCGCACGGTGCGGCGGAATAGTGTGGTTATTTTAACGAAGCTATAAGTAAATAAAAGGTTGAATCCTATTTCAGTGTAAAATAATGACTATGCAATTTCAAATAATTGAATAATTATTATGCAATTTATTTTAAGTGATTATTTAATCTGAAACTGCATTTCTTTATTCAAAATTGCATAACTATTATTCAAAATTGCATAATCGTTATTGAAATTGCAAAGTCATCATTCGAAATTACATAATCATTACTAAAAATTGTATAATGTTATAATTTAGGAGTTTATAACATACCTTTAGTTACTTATTATTTGGATATTGTTTTAAGAAAACGAATGAGAGAATGAGTAAAGTTAATAATTTCAGTGTATCCATCTTACATACATGTACTACATATTTATAGTCCTTAAAGATACTATTGCTAGTCACAATTCACTATTGCTAGTCACTCCATTTCACTGTATGTATACAGTTTGTCGGCCATACATATTTGACTTATAACACTCCCCCTTAGACGACAATTTTATTTTATCAAGATCAACTACAAGTTACTGCCTCGTTAAAAACCTTGGCCAAAGAAAAACCCAGTGGGATAAAAACTTTAGCTAAGGGAAAAAGAGTGCAGTATAGAGTTGACTCCCCCTCAAGTAGACATCGCTGAACTGTTACATCTTTTGAATATGCCTCATGCCAATATTGTGAATGTGTGTTCTGAAAACGGCAGTTGGAAGTGCTTTGGTTTAAAATATCGACAGAGTTTTTGCTGGATTGGACATATTTTATTTCAATCTGGTTGTCCTTGATGAGATCTTGAGTGTATGAGAAGAATCTAGGAGGTATGTGTTTTGTTCGGTCACTTTTGATATACCCGTCTTTCATCTGTGCTATGCAAGCTGCATTATCTTCATAGATAGTTGTTGGACTTTTATCGCGTTCTAGTCGACAAGAATCAGTAATGAGTTGTGTCAATGATCTCAACCAAAAACATTCCAGAGTGGCTTCATGTAATACAATCACTTCGGCATGATTTGATGATGTTGCAACAAGTGTTTGTTTTTGAGAACGTCATGATAATTGTGGTGCCTCCATTTAGGAATACATATAAAGTTAGATTTAGCTTTATGTGGATCAGATAAATAATCTGCATCTGTATAACCAAACAAATCTTGTTTCGAGTTGCTAGAATAAAATAATTATAAATCAGTAGTTCCCCGAAGGTATCAAACTATTTGTTTGATCCCATTCCAATGTCTTTTTGGTAGGGGCTGAGCTGAACATTGTCAATAAATTAACTGCAAAAGAAATGTCAGGTTTTGTATAATTTGTAAAATACATAAGAGCCCCAATTCCACTAAAATATGGAACTTCTGAACCAAGAAGATCTTCATGATCTTCTAGAGGATGAAATGGATTAGTATCAATATTGAGATCTAACGACCATAGGAGTACTTAATGGTTTTTGTCTTGTCCATATTAAATTTTTTTAAAATCTTTTCGGTATAAGTTGTTTGATGTATAAGTAAGTCATTAGTCATATGCTCAATATGTAAATCAACGTAATACTTGATTTTTTTTTATTTCAAAATCTTTCTTTAGAAGTTGAATGGCTTCATAGATTTCTTTATTTAAGATAATTGATATAAACAGCTATGATCACATATCCGAACATTATTTTTATAAAACACACGTGCAAATAAGTTTATATGTATACCCTTTTCTTATCAAGTAGTAATTTAATCGGTTATACCACATACGTCCCAATTGTATAAATCCATAAAAAAATCTTTGTGATTTAATGGAATACATTCCCTTGGGTTTTGCATTAGATGCTTATGATACCTTAAACCCTTCAGGTATATTCATGTATCACTATCAAGTGATCCATACAGATAAGTAGTAATAACATCCATGAGATGCATTTAAGTAACTACCAAATTGATTAAGTATCTAATAAGTAATTGTATCCATTTCAGGAAGATAAGTTTTTCTCATAATTCATTCCTGGTCTTTGAGAGAAATCTTGAGTTACAAGTCTAGCTTTATACCTTGTAACTTCATTTTTCTCATTTCATTTTCGTATAAAAATCCATCTATACTCCACATGTGTGACGATTGCTCCAAATCCATATGGACGAACACGTCATTCATCGATTTCATTGCGAGGTATTTGACCTCTATATGATACGTTTTGTAAACATTGCATTCTTTTGAAAAGGCACACCATAAATGAATATTTAAATCAAAGGTTTTCGACATTTGATGATTTCTACATATAGACAATCACCGTAAATAATAGTTTACAATAGTAATTCTGTTGACAATGCAGTCAAAATAAGATACATGGTGATGATTTGGTGAATGCAACGTTTCCTTGATAAATATGCCATGTAAGACTCCATGCACATAGCTTGTCTAACATATAAGCAAACAGCGGAAGACTTCTAGGGAACCTGAGAATAAACATGCTAACAAGTGTCAACACAAAGGTTGGTGAGTTCATAGTTTTAGTGTTTCGCATAATCTGTATATAAAGGTGGATCAAAAGATTTCAGTTGTTTCATCCGAAATGTTTATCAAAATATTCTACAAGATTGAGCACCCTGGTAACTAAGCTTTAACGTTATAATAAGTACCCTTGTTTTAACATACATGCAACCAACATGTACAATACACGCAAACCAACGTGTACTAAACTCAAATAGCATACGTCTGTTTTATAGTTCAGGCTAGGGTTTCTATACCTGGAACAGACGGGGATGTCAAGCCCTATGGATCCATATACTACTACTCGCGCCCACCAGTTCTTATAACTGGCAGTTACTAGTTACCAAAGCTAAGGGATTTTCGGTTCAAACTCAGTGTAGAATTTAGTATGTACTTGTATCCATTGTGTTTAAAATAAAGTGCATGTATTCTCAGCCCAAAAATATATATTGCAAAAGCAATTAAAAAGGGAGCAAATGAAACTCACCTTAGCAGCACATAAGGTCATTCATCAAAAAGTGACCGTAACTCGGAATGCAAGATTAACCGTAGATCTCAACCTAGAGAACATATGTTGGTCAATACATATCTAATAAACTAGGCTGGGTTATAGTGTATCACAATCCTAATGCTCGAGATCGACATACAAAAGTTATCAAAAGTCATTTCAAAAAGTCAATTTTGACAATTGTTCAACAAAACGAGACGTGCCTTATATAAGGATTCATTTACTTGGCTAGTAGTATTTTATCAATCTCATAAACAGGTTGTTTAAATATTAATTGCAGATTCAAAAGCAATTCCAATTAACGTCAATTATAATTCAGTTGACCATATCTTTTGATTCGTTCATCGAAATTACACGATTTCTAAATGAAAAGTTATTGATTTTTCGCCAGCTTTCCGAAAACATGTATATCATATACCTTTTACCAGTAATATATGTATTTAATTCGTGATTCATTATAAACTGTTTAACGACGAAATTTAGCATACAAGCATGTATAAATATATACTCGAGCACTAGACATGTATACACTATTAATATATAAAAGATAAGATATGAATGCTCACGTATCAATATTGAGATTCAATATTGCAGGAAAGTACGTAGACGCAACAGAGATGATAAATACTAGGTTTGACTTGCGAACAATACCCATGAACATTACCCATAACCTCCATAGATATAACCCATAATTTCCTTAGTTCTATCCCGTTTGAAGCTTGTTTTGAAAGTGACACGCTCATGACCTCGTCGTAATATTTTATGTATAATATTACTAAAAGTATTAAGATTAATAATAATAATAATCTTAATAATATAATAATAATAATAATAATAATAATAATAATAATAATAATAATAATAATAATAATAATAATAATAAATAAATAAATAAATAAATAAATACTTACGGAGTAATATGTGTAAAAAACATGAACAAGAAACCTGGTATTTATAGCCACAATTCCTGATTCTGATGCCCATGCGATCGCATGGATTTTATGCCTATTTCTCATGCGATCGCATGGCCGTCAGATCCAGCTCACATATTTTTTGTTTTCTTGTTTGTCGACATAATTAAATATAATATATATAATATATATAATTTAAATAATTAATTATATATTATATTAAATTCATGTGCATAGTTGACTTGTAATTTCCGTTCCGATGACTCGTACGTTGTCACTCGACTTATGTCCCGGTTCCGGTTTCTCGAACGCATTTTCGTACGCTTAGAAAACTCGCAATTTACATTTTGTGACTCGTATTTTTGTCAAAATATAGTCTTAAATTATCAATAAACTATATCATGCAAAGTGTATCTTAAACTTTCGAGTGTTTTGGTCATTTACTTCTATAAATCATTGTCTCGCTATTTGTTAATATATATATATAATAACAAATCGTTTTATGACCAAGTTAATATATATTTTTAACATTCATAAACACGTTTTAAATATACGTCGTAAGTTATTCATACAATTAATATTCCAACTTATCATATATATTCAAATAAATATTTAAACCAATAAGTTTAATGTACGGTATCAAAAAAAAATTAATACATTGTTACGTTTTCAAGTTATAATATATATATGTATCTATATACATATAATTGTTCGCGAATCGTCGAGAACAACTGAAAGGTATTTGAATATATGAAAATAGTTCAAAACTTTTGAGATTCAGTTTTACAGACTTTGTTTATCGTGTCGAAAATGTTACTCATACAAAGATTAAGTTTAAATTTGGTCAGAAATTTCCGGGTCATCACAGTATCTACCCGTTAAAGAAATTTCGTCCCGAAATTTGAGTGAGGTCATCATGACTAACAATAAAAATGTTTTCATGCCGTATATGTGTTGATAAATAGAGTTTTATCACCGTTGAATAATATGGATAAAACAATCCGATTATTCGAAGCGTGTGAGAGAAGTTATCGTAAAAGAGTGAAATGGAGAATAGAGATTCGTCTTAACTCTTGACGTATTAACGATTGATTTCCGTAATTTAAGGAATAGAAAATCTTCATAATCTAAATAAGATTTGATTCTTCGGAATTTAAGGAAATTAAGATTTCTTTTGATTAAATGCGTAATTTGCCTCGATTGCTATGTTTGATATTTCGCTATAAATTGACCTCTTCCGTTTCATTATTTTCATCACTCTTACATCTTCTTCCTCATTTTCTATTTTCAAAAGATTGTAAAAATGCTTCATCCAGTTCTGATTCTTGATATACTCCTAACTTTCATATCTGTCATTCTTCTTTTTCATCTACCACCGGAGAAAGTTATTTTCTTCTACCATTACCTTGGGGTTATAGTGTTTTTCATTCTCCCGTGTCTTTATATTGCTATACGCATTGATATACACGGTTTGTAATTTCTGGGTGGTTGTTGGGTTTTATATCTTCCCTTATATTTCGATGTCTCTGCTTCTGTCTTTCCATAATCATTGACATCCACAGTTAATACTCTCTCCAATTTACTGTGATTTATATATACTCCCATTGATATTTTGAAGCTTCATGCTTTTGTTTTATCTTCCCGACTTTAAATCAAGCGAATAATGGTCCAGAATTCGTAGGTATGAATTTCGGAATGAACATAATTAATGTTCTAAAAAAAACGGTAATAGCACAATCTGACTTGTCAAATTATCAGAATACCTTGAAAAAGACCGAATCATTAAGAAAATATTTTCTTGATAGTTTAGAGGTTAAATAGAATGAAAGAGTTATGTAACATGGTTTATAATAAGGGTATGATCTGTGAACCTTTATCACGTTCCATTAAAAAGTCAGCATGACTTACTGTAATATAATCACGTTGATCAAGTGTCATTATATTATACTAACTCATGCTTCAGTTCCCAACATCACTTCAAAAATATTCATATTTTAAACTCGAACGTTTCAGAATTTAGAAACTAAAATATGATGTTACACAGATATCGCAAGGAGAAAATTGATTTCCGATGAGAATGATTATGGAATTATCTCCAGAAATATGGAGGATATTTATAATGAAAGATACGATGATATCTTAGAATTTCTAATATCAGAGGATGATGAAGAATATTGTCCGCAAGGGTTTAGATTCGGAAGCAAGATATTCGTTAATGGCTTCAGCATATACTGAATAATTTAGATTCTTTGAAGGCAGGTTTAGTCTTTGTGATTTATCCACAGCCTCCTTCATACTTTGCTCAATCCGTTTTCCAGTTCCAAACCTTCTCTTTTTCTGAGTTTTGCCAACACACTATTCTTTATCATCAAACTTTTGGCTGTTAAGGTCGTTTACAGTTTTTGCTGCTTCATCAGCATTCAAAGTTATCATAACCGAATCGTTGGTTATCAATCCGAGATGTTTTCAAAAGTTTGAAGGGTTTGCATGAAGATTGTAATTGTCAAGATACATATGATGTTCTAGAATTTTGAATGATACAAATTTTTTTTTTCTTTTTTTTTTCTGGGTTTATGAATAGAAGTGATGTTCTAGCACAGTTTTAAAGTCAAAGTATAGCATTTGAAAGCTGTAAGAATCTAAGAGTGATGTTTTCTGTTAAATCTTGGCTTGGATTCTGATTTTTCAAAATCAGAATATGTAATTGAATTTGTATGGAAACGATTGTATATTGCTGTTAGTATAGTTAATAATTTTTGAATCAAAGTTGAAGAATGTACAGTATAACATATTAATTGTGAACTTATATATTTCCCGAGTATTACCTACTCGTTAAAGATTTCACAATTAATACTTTGTACAAAAGAATTTTTTTATTACCGTCTTTATGAAAATATATTTATGTATATTTTCTTCAGATGTAATACAGATTTGATGAGTTAATATCATATTAAGCTCATTTGATTTTTGAATTGAATGAATAATCTCTAAAACATTAAGGATTACATAATCTTCGCGGAGTATTTCACTAATGAAATCAATACTTCATTATTTATTCTTATTCCTCGGTGAAGGATGTTGATGCTCGTGGAATTCTTATGAACTTCATAAGATATAAATGATGTTTTCTAGAAAGTTTCGAGTACATCGAAGATAAAAGTGTAAAATCAAACATGTAATTGATTAATACACTAAGTTCATTATGAAATGGAATTCATTGAGTTGAAACAGATATTTGTAGTTAACGATGGTTAAGTTGTTAACGAAGGATGTACATCATAGCATATTAGTAATATGAATTAACCGAGTAGTATCTACCCCTTAAAATTCACACGTAATAGCTTAGTACGAAAAGATTCATGATGGTTTTAAAATTTATATATATAAGATATACATATAAATTCTTTAGATGAATTGAGTTATTACTTCATAACTCATTGATACAATATACTCGTTGTTGACTCGTAATGATGTCCACGGTGCTTTCTTGAACTGACGGAGCTTGTGATGTTAGAGGTGCTGCTGATTCTGATGATGTTGACAGCACTGACTGTGCTGGTGAGGCTAAGGGTACTTTTGATGCTGTTGGTAAAATAAGTCCAGCTTGTATCTTACACCATTCGGATAAGGGTTTCTACTCTATCTGATTTAGGGTTAAGGCTAGAATAGATAATCTATAAACTTTAGAAATTACATAATCACCGTAGAATGTTTCTCCGATGAAGTTATGAATCCATACTTCATCATTTGTCGTTGCTGGTACTTCTTGGTACCTATGGTGCGTATGATGTTGATATCCGAGGTACAAATTGTGATGTTGAGGCGTGTGATGCGGATGTGGTTGTTGGTGGTGGTAATGATCCTGTTGGTGTGGATGATGGTGGTACCGGTTATGCTGCGGCTGCTGCTGCTGGTGTTCGTAACCCTTGCACCATATTCTTCAAAGCCACTACCCGAGCACGAAGCTCGTTGACTTCTTCTATTATACCGGGATGATCGGTGGTTCGGACGATCGGATAAATAAGATTTATAATATGGGATAGTATATAATCATGATGAGTAACTCTGGAAATGAGAGAGAAAATAGTATTACGAATAGGTTCGCCGGTAAGTGCTTCAGGTTCTTCGCCAAGAGGTGAATGTGGTGGATGGAAGGGATCACCTTCTTCTTGTCTCCAATGATTAAGTAGGCTACAAACTCATCCCCAATTCATCCAGAATAGGTGATGGCTGATTGGTTGATCCATTCCGGTTACACTTTCTTCAGAGTTCAGGTGAATATCCATATCGGAATAGTTGTCGGAATTTAAGGAATTTGAACTAGATACGGGATCCATCTTGTATAATTAGAGAGATAATTTTTGATATGAAATAGATTATAGAATTTGATTGGTACTCTTCAATACATAATTTACATATGTATATATAATACCAAAATTTCGTAAATTACGGAGAAATTTTCGGAAGATGGCAGTCAAAGTTTACTGTAATAGATATGCCAAGATATGAATTTTGTCTATACACTATCTATGCAATCAATGCAATAAGATGCGTTTAGACTTAAGATGATAGACAGGTAATTTCTGACAAGAAATGATAAGCAAAACTTTTGACATGCAGACACAGTCGAAGTCCAGACTTACTAATGCATCCTAACAACTATCAGTTAGACACACTTATACAAGACCTGGTTCACTAGGACCAACACTCTGATACCAACTGTGACGATTGCTCCAAATCCATATGGAAGAACACGTCATTCATCGATTTCATTGCGAGGTATTTGACCTCTATATGATACGTTTTGTAAACATTGCATTCTTTTGAAAAGGCACACCATAAATGAATATTTAAATCAAAGGTTTTCGACATCTGATGATTTCTACATATAGACAATCACCGTAAATAATAGTTTACAATAGTAATTCCGTTGACAATGCAGTCAAAATAAGATACATGGTGATGATTTGGTGAATGCAACTTTTCCTTGATAAATATGCCATGTAAGACTCCATGCACATAGCTTGTCTAACATATAAGCAAACAGCGGAAGACTTCTAGGGAACCTGAGAATAAACATGCTAACAAGTGTCAACACAAAGGTTGGTGAGTTCATAGTTTTAGTGTTTCGCATAATCTGTATATAAAGGTGGATCAAAAGATTTCAGTTGTTTCATCCGAAATGTTTATCAAAATATTCTACAAGATTGAGCACCCTGGTAACTAAGCTTTAACGTTATAATAAGTACCCTTGTTTTAACATACATGCAACCAACATGTACAATACACGCAAACCAACGTGTACTAAACTCAAATAGCATACGTCTGTTTTATAGTTCAGGCTAGGGTTTCTATACCTGGAACAGACGGGGATGTCAAGCCCTATGGATCCATATACTACTACTCGCGCCCACCAATTCTTATAACTGGCAGTTACTAGTTACCAAAGCTAAGGGATTTTCGGTTCAAACTCAGTGTAGAATTTAGTATGTACTTGTATCCATTGTGTTTAAAATAAAGTGCATGTATTCTCAGCCCAAAAATATATATTGCAAAAGCAATTAAAAAGGGAGCAAATGAAACTCACCTTAACAGCACATAAGGTCATTCATCAAAAAGTGACCGTAACTCGGAATGCAAGATTAACCGTAGATCTCAACTTAGAGAACATATGTTGGTCAATACATATCTAATAAACTAGGCTGGGTTATAGTGTATCACAATCCTAATGCTCGAGATCGACATACAAAAGTTATCAAAAGTCATTTCAAAAAGTCAATTTTGACAATTGTTCAACAAAACGAGACGTGCCTTATATAAGGATTCATTTACTTGGCTAGTAGTATTTTATCAATCTCATAAACAGGTTGTTTAAATATTAATTGCAGATTCAAAAGCAATTCCAATTAACGTCAATTATAATTCAGTTGACCATATCTTTTGATTCGTTCATCGAAATTACGCGATTTCTAAATGAAAAGTTATTGATTTTTCGCCAGCTTTCCGAAAACATGTATATCATATACCTTTTACCAGTAATATATGTATTTAATTCGTGATTCATTATAAACTGTTTAACGACAAAATTTAGCATACAAGCATGTATAAATATATACTCGAGCACTAGACATGTATACACTATTAATATATAAAAGATAAGATATGAATGCTCACGTATCAATATTGAGATTCAATATTGCAGGAAAGTACGTAGACGCAACAGAGATGATAAATACTAGGTTTGACTTGCGAACAATACCCATGAACATTACCCATAACCTCCATAGATATAACCCATAATTTCCTTAGTTCTATCCCGTTTGAAGCTTGTTTTGAAAGTGACACGCTCATGACCTCGTCGTAATATTTTATGTATAATATTACTAAAAGTATTAAGATTAATAATAATAATAATCTTAATAATATAATAATAATAATAATAATAATAATAATAATAATAAATAAATAAATAAATAAATAAATAAATAAATAAATACTTACGGAGTAATATGTGTAAAAAACATGAACAAGAAACCTGGTATTTATAGCCATAATTCCTGATTCTGATGCCCATGCGATCGCATGGGTTTTATTCCTATTTCTCATGCGATCGCATGGCCGTCAGATCCAGCTCACATATTTTTTGTTTTCTTGTTTGTCGACATAATTAAATATAATATATATAATTTAAATAATTAATTATATATTATATTAAATTCATGTGCATAGTTGACTTGTAATTTCCGTTCCGATGACTCTTACGTTGTCACTAGACTTATGTCCCGGTTCCGGTTTCTCGAACGCATTTTTGTACGCTTAGAAAACTCGCAATTTACATTTTGTGACTCGTATTTTTGTCAAAATATAGTCTTAAATTATCAATAAACTATATCATGCAAAGTGTATCTTAAACTTTCGAGTGTTTTGGTCATTTACTTCTATAAATCATTGTCTCGCTATTTGTTAATATATATATATATAATAACAAATCGTTTTATGACCAAGTTAATATATATTTTTAACATTCATAAACACGTTTTAAATATACGTCGTAAGTTATTCATACAATTAATATTCCAACTTATCATATATATTCAAATAAATATTTAAACCAATAAGTTTAATGTACGGTATCAAAAAAAAATTAATACATTGTTACGTTTTCAAGTTATAATATATATATATGTATCTATATATATATAATTGTTCGCGAATCGTCGAGAACAACCGAAAGGTATTTGAATATATGAAAATAGTTCAAAAATTTTGAGATTCAGTTTTACAGACTTTGTTTATCGTGTCGAAAATGTTACTCATACAAAGATTAAGTTTAAATTTGGTCAGAAATTTCCGGGTCATCACAACATGTTTCACATCTTTAGGTGTGAGAACGATAGATCCGAAAACTTTTCTTTTATTGAGCGATTCAAATTCAGCTCGTATTGCTCTTTTCAACGATCTCAATCGTGTCTATTTTTCCATGACAGATTTTAGTTCTAGATCATCATCATCATTCATGATGTCATATGCAAAATTATATGAAAATATCTCATAAAGATTTTTTATGTCATTTCGGTTCCATAATATTTTTTTGAATGTGCATAATTGATTGCAATTTCCGTATTGACATCATCAATCTCCTCTGCATAAGGAGTATTGATTTGTGGTTCTTCTTGAACACTTTCTTTTACCTCATTATCAGCTGATTTTGTTTTTCGAGGATTTTTATCTTTGGAACCAATTGGTCTCCCACATTTCTTGCGTGGCAAAGACTCATAAGTAACATTATTGCCAGCTTTTAGAATCTCAATTCTAGCTGAAGCATTTACTGCTAGTATATATGATTTAGTCACTCCTTTTTGTATCTGTAAATACATCAGGTAATTTATTTGCAAGTTCTTGCATATGTATTATTTTTGAACTTTCTTTTCGCATTCTTTTGTGCGATGATCAAGATACATTAATTTATGTTCACATTATGAAACATATTTTTCTTTATTTTTTATTTCTCCTCCTAATATAGGGAACAATTTTTCATTATAATGACAATCAGCAAAATATGCTGTAAAAACATCACCCGTCATGGATTCAATATATCTTATGATTGAATATGTTTCATATCCAACATATATTTCCATCCTTCTTTGAGGAACCATTTGTTGTGGTGGTGCAATTAAAAATACACTGCACAACCAAATGTTCTAAGATGAAAAATATTTGGCTCTCGACCAAAATTAAGTTGGTAATGGAGAATATTTATGACTTGCACTTGGTTTAATGCGAATTAATGTCGCATCATGTAAATTTACATGTTCCCATATAAATATTGAGAGTTTTGTACTCATTTTCAATTGTCTAGTTATTAGCTGTAAGCGTTTATCTATTGATTCAGCTAAACCAAATTTGTGTATGCACATGAGCAACTGCATGTTCAACAACAATCCCTGTAGACATATAATAATCATTAAATGCTTGAGATGTTAACTCACCAGCATTATCAAGTCTCATCCTTTTAATGGTGTAATCAGAATAACGTGTTCTCAATTTAATAATTTGTGCAAGAAACAAATGCCATATTACGGTTTGATAACACACAAACATGAGACCATCCGCTAGATGCGTCTATTAGAACCATGAAATATCAAAATGGTCCACATGATGGATGAATTGGTCCATAAATATAACCTTGAATTCTTTCAAGAAACATTGGTGATTCTTTCTCAATATTCTTTTCATTAATCACCATATGTATTAATCACCATATGTGCTTTTTCATTAATCACCATATGTGCTTTTCATTAATCACCATATGTGCTTTTTCATTAATCACCATATGTGCTTTTTCATTAATCACCATATGCGCTTTTCATCATATATCTTTTGCACCATATGCGCTTTTAATCATATGCGCTGCGCTTTTCATCATATACACTTTTAATCATATGCGCTTTTAATCATATGCGCTGCGCTTTTCATCATATGCGCTTTTCATCATATGCACTTTTAATCATATGCGTTGTGCTTTTCATTATATGCGCTTTTCATCATATGCGCTTTTCGATGCTACATAGATATTTCTCATTTTCGGTTATCATTGACTGATAATCATATCCATTATGATATATATCAGAGAAACTTAACAAATTTCTCTTTGATTTGGGAGAAAACAAGGCATTGTTTATCAGAAAATTCGTACCATTTGGTAATATGAATTTTTGCCTTTTTCGTTCCTTATATCAAGTTTGCAAGACCACTATCTGCAATACATAGGTCTTTACAATTTAATTGATGTTGTATTTCAGCAGGATTCATACTAAAACTTCAAATAAGATAAGCAAATAATGAGTTATATTTCAGCAAGATAATCAAATTATATTACCTGCAAACAAATTACAATCTAAAGTACATAAAAGATAACACTTAATAAAACATATGCGTTATGGTCTAAAACCATTTATTTATGAGTGATACATAACAAGCTAGGCATCTTAGAAAATTCAAACCATTCAAGTCTCAAGGTAGCTCAGGGTTTATTTAATCAAGATTTTTCAAACAGATTCACTCTCGTTTTCTTTTCTTTTGGGACTTATTTGTAGAGCTAAACAAGATGTTCATGTATTCAAGAAATACTAGACTGATGATCTACGTTACCAGATCATTAATAAGAATCTCCGGGATTCTTATAAGAGCGTCTACTAACATCTTCAAATTTATTCTTTCATGGATCACCATTATTTCTTGATAATTAATATCGTATCTATCTTTGAGTATTTTCCATAATACACTTGGATCTTCGATCATATAATATGTAGATTCTAAGGACTCGTCAATATGTTTGCTAAGAAAAATACTTGCTATTAATTTCTCTTGTTCGAAACAATTGTCAATTATCATTCAGAGTTTCTAAAATACCGATTGATTCGAGATGTTTTTTCTACATTCATAACCCATGTTAAGTAGTTGTTCCCACTTGATTCTAAAGGAGCAAATTTAAGCCTTTTCAAATTAGACATTTTCTATTATCAAAAAGATGAACAACATAAATCATAATCATAATCAACTTCTATTCATAGACAAATAATAAAATGAAATTAGAATCATTTTAAATTCATAAGTAGCCAACAACAGAATAATGGCATGATTACAAACGATAAAACCACAAGGGCAGGATAGAATATAGGTTCACTCGGTGGTATATTAGCAACAATGATGATAGTTAGTATAACCAATACAATAGGAAAAATCATCCTTGTGTGAATCATCTTTACAAAAATCTTTTTGAGAGTGGTAATCTGAGAAAATGAAGATTGATTTGTGAAAATGTGAAAACGGAGATGTTTATTTTATATTTGAAAAATATAGTCGTTGTAACGTCGTCAGTTGACGTTAACAACCGTTATGTATATATGACCGTTGTAACGTCGTTAGTTGACGTTAACGACTGTTATGCACTTGTTGTATTAATAATAATTTTAGTAAAAGAATTTTATTAGTATAAATACGATTACTATAAAATACATTTAGTATAAATACGTTTAGTATAAATGCCAAGATTAAGAGAATAAACATATTATGCATAAATAATAAATTTAAGAATAAACATTAGTATGCATGAAATAAATAATGATTAATTGCATAAGTAATCATAAACATGGGCGGATTTTCAGGGGGCATGGAGGGGTGTTGGCCCTCCCAAAATTCTAGACAAGTAGTGTATGTTATGATGCTTTAGTGTGTGCAGATTTAATTTGTGAAAAAGGGACGATGACAGACATAAGAGGAAAGAGGGGTCTCGTATGTTCTTTTAATTTCTTTTCCAAAATAACCCCTTTCAGTTTATATGCACATTCATTTTTAACCTTATAAATTAAAAATGTTATTTTTCATCCATAAACTAAATATATTATTATTTATTATGACAAATAATTACAGAACACTAATTGCACTATATATACTTTAGTTTTAAGTTCATAGACTACTTAACTAAACGAAGTCTGACAACTAAATAACTAAAGTTAAAATGTACTCCGTAATTAGTTATATTATATGTTCAATAGAATAGTTATTTTTTAAGTAAAAATCCGTTGAAATATATCGGACAATCTTTTGTCAAACTAACATTGTACGTTTTGATTTTTGATTTTTTTTTTGCCCCTCCACAAAAGTTGTTCAAGATCCGCCACTGATCATAAATGTTAGATAACATAAATATAAATGTTAGTGAAGTTAATAAAAGTTAAATTGCAGAAATATAATTCAGGCGGTATAACCGAACATATATAACTTAAATAACATAAATATAAATGTTAGTGAAGTTAATAAAAGTTAGATTACATAAATATAATTCAGGCGGTATAACCGACCATATATAACTTAAATAACATAAATATAAATGTTAGTGAAGTTAATAAAAGTTAGATTACATAAATATAATTCAGGCGGTATAACCGACCATATATAACTTAAATATCATAAATATAAATGTTAGTGAAATTAATAAAAGTTAGATTACATAAATATAATTCAGGTAGTATAACCGACCATATATAACTTAAATAACATAAATTTAAATGTTAGTGAAGTTAATAAAAGTTAGATTACATAAATATAATTTTACTTATAATGATAATAATATTTACCTTACTAATAAATAATAGAAGATATCGTTAAAGAATTTCTTACCTTGATTATACGGAGCACTTCGCGCTGATAACGTGTTATAATTTAGGAGTTTATAACATACCTTTAGTTACTTATTATTTGGATATTGTTTTAAGAAAACGAATGAGAGAATGAGTAAAGTTAATAATTTCAGTGTATCCATCTTATATACATGTACTACATATTTATAGTCCTTAAAGATACTATTGCTAGTCACAATTCACTATTGCTAGTCACTCCATTTCACTGTATGTATACAGTTTGTCGGCCATACATATTTGACTTATAACATATAACCATTATTTGAGTGTAATAGTTACATTCATATTTATACATATTTTTACATTTGTGGTCCCTGCAAATTTTATTATTTAATACCTTTAGTTATAAAAAATTGTTGGTCAGTGTAAACGTTAAGTTGCCGATTATTTAATCTGCATTTTCAAAATTGTAAATCTTTATTCGGAATTGCATAATCATTAGAAAAACCATCATTCGGAAGTATTTAGTGTTTTCATAAATATCAAGATTCCATTTGATTCTAGTTTTTTTGCTTCATCATCTTGACGTTAATTTTGTCCTTCTCAATCAAATTCTTCTTCTCCTCTAGACATGCTAACCTTTCTGTTTCCGTTAAAACTCTTGATTCGGCCTGAGCTTCCCAATGGTTAGCGTTTAGTTTGTGTAGCTTTATTTGATCATCTAAATTCCCAAGAGATATGCAGTTGTTCTTAAGTTCCAACTTGACGAGTTTGAGTTTATTTCTTAATACACAATCAGGCATATTGCCGAAAACAGGAGAGTGTCATGCCTTTTAAATAATAGCATCAGCTTGATTAGATTCGAGCCAAGCGTAAATACACGAATGGGCTTGGGCCCGAAGTCCACGAACGTGTTCTTAAGTATATTGGAAAATGATCAAGAGATCTTTGTCTAATGTTTTTGCGCAAGTCTTAGGCCACAACTAAAGTCATTCCTCGGAGACTAGAAAACGATCAACTTTCGTTTATTTAAAACCATCACAATTAAATCTTTCGTGTTTGTTTCCTACCCTATTGAAGTCACCGCCGAATAATCACGGTACACTGATGGAATTGAGAAGGGACGTCAAATGTAACTACTCCAGAATCTAAGGTGTTGTTTGTTTTCCTGTCTGCAGACCTTATTATGTCTTATGTCTGCACGTCCGCAGACGTTTTTACTGCAGACAGTTTGTTTTTCTGAAGACATAAGATAAAATTATGTCTTAATATGTCTGCAGCCTCGCAGACTTAGAAATGTGCTTCTAAGTGCTGCAGACAGAATTAAGTTATGTTGCAGACCTAAAAACAAACGGTGTTTATTATTAGCATATAGACCTTCAGACCACATCTTCTTTACAGACATGGTCCGCAGATCTTAAGATAAAAACATCTTAAAAAACAAACAGCACCTAACATTCTTTTCATTACGTTTACTATCGCAATTTCCGAATCTACGCCTTCCCATCTTCGTTTTATATCAAGAAAAAAATCTCCTTATATTGCTTCGTTTACAACAAAAGTGTTTTGAGTCCCAAATTAAGATCATTGCTCGTGAAAAGTTAGTAGCATCTTTTTGTATAAAATTAAAGTTGGAGGAACCCCAAAAAGCCTCGATCGAATTGCCACTCACATGTCCACATTTAGTTTCTTGTAGCGAGTTTGGCCGGATTTTTTGTGCGACATAACCTTTTTAACCAAGCGATCTTTCATTTTGACCAACACCTCAAATATTTAATGATATCACATTCATTAAAACAGTTTACAAACCGAAGTGGAGATACACATTTACTGTCCCTTGTTACTTCGAATACATTTAACTTGTTTTATTGTTATGTTATTATTACAAGCAAGTACTTCTCATCTCATCTCATCTTATCTCAATCTCAATCTCAATCTCAATCTCAATCTATATAATTTAAAAATCGAAAAGAAAAAAAAGCATTGTACGAAAGAAAAATAATCGGTGATGATTACAAACATGCATGCTTCTTGGGAAAAATAAAAGGATCTAACACAATGTTTTCGAGTTCTTACGAAAGAAAAATAATATAAAGAAAAAAGACATTAAGTGGGGATAGTGATAGAGAGAAAATTAGGTTAGGCACGATTAGGTTAGGCACGGTCTGACTTCCACTTATTTCTATTCTTATTCTTATCCTTAATAAAACTTAGAAACACTATAACTTTTTTATTTTTAGACTACTCTCGATCATCACTTAACTTTTTCAATCACATTGTGTCACATTAGCGCCACCTCGGCAGCTTCTTCCAACCACATTATCAACCACATTTATTAACAACCATCACACCAATCACATTGACCTCACATCAATATTTTATTATATAATTAATTTCTTATTTCTTTATAAATATTATTAAATTTATTTTTCAAAAATCAAATATAACGGATATACAACCGATCGTTATAATTTTTAATTTTTTTTCAAAAAAACTGCTAGCTTTTTTCTTCTATAAATACACCTACTAACTCAAATCTTTTCATACACTTCACTTCTCAACTCAAAATCAAAAAACTTCAAACAAGTCAAAATGAAAACAATTCCCCCAGTGATTGTTGTATATGTCGTTCATTACGAAGGTGATTTCCGGAATGAAATGAAGCTCTACAAGTCCTGTAAAAAAATGTCATTTGAAGGAATCGATGTTCGTGACGTTGGTTTACAGGATCTGCTAGCCTTTTTGAAGGCAAATGTTCCGTGTGAATAAACGGATTTGCTGTTTTTTGAAGACGATTGTGATCCGGATTTAAAGGCAAGCTATCTCCGTACCGATGATCAATGGTCCGGGGTAAAAGATACCCTTGAAGATCGTCTAAACTGCATTACTCTGTATTTGGTTCTTGAAGATGAAGAGACATTAGGTTGGCGTTACCTCGATTAAGAAGAAAATGATGAACCGGTGGCTCCAGAGTTCGACACAGACGGTCGTTATTTTGGGAAATCTACTGAATTAAGTAATCGATGTTTGTGTTTTAAGATCTTGTATTGTATTTCAGTTTAATTTGGTTCTAGTTTAAAAAATGTAACTGTTTGTGTGTTAAATAAAAGTGATGTTTCAAAATAAGATTACATTAAAATAAAAAAAAACATTACATTTAAAGTTTATTAAAATAACATTACATTAAAAATAAAAAAGATTACATTTAAAGTTTATTAAAATAACATTACATTGAAAATAAAAAACATTACATTCGGATCATAAACTAGTCTTCGTCGCATTCTTCATCTTCAAATTCTTCATCCTCGTCTTCTTCATCATCTTCTTCATCATCTTCTTCATCAATTTCTTCATCATCATTGACATGTTCGGGAACGTTTGAAGGTCCGGCAGTCGGATCATAGCGAATGCGGTGGTTTGGTGGAAGACTCCAAATATGTTCGATAAGATTATCTCTAAGAAAATGATGACTGCTTTTATCTCTTAGTTCTTTATACATTCGCATATGTAGTTCAAGTCGTTCGTGAAGGTTTAATTGCTGGGGACGAAGCGCTGACGGATATTTTTCTTCAAGTCCACAAAATACACGGTCATTGTCTTCGGTTATCATATTATGCAAGAGCACACAAGTATACATAATATTTTGAATCTTCTTTATATAGAATTGTCGCGCCGGATTTTTTATAATTGAAATCGACCTTAAAGTATACGGAAAGTTCGTTCAATATCTTTTCTTGCAGACTCTTGGAATCTTTTAAATTTCTTTGCCTTCGGATCGTGAGTACATTTAAAAGATTTAACTAGAGTTGACAAGTCCGGATAAATTTCATCCGTCAAATAATACCCTCTACTAAATTGCAACCCATTAACAGTATAGTTACATGGATGTAACTCATCTTTTAATAAATCTTTAAATAAATATGATTGATTTAAAACGTTAATGTCGTTGTTTGAACCCGCAGGACCAAAAAAGGAATGTCAAATCCGTGTATCATACGAGGCAACAACTTCTAACATAATTGTTGGGTAACCATGATCACCACGTGTATATTGCCCTTCCCAAGCAACGAGACAATTTCTCCAACCCCAATGCATACAATCGATGCTCCCTAACATACCCGGAAAATCATGTATTTCTTCATGTTTTGAAATTAAACGTTGCGCATCGTGTGCATTTGGCCTTCTCAAGTACTCCGCCGAATATAAGTGCAAAACACTTTTGCAAAAGTTTTCCAAACACAAATAACTAGTAGATTCACCCATGTGTAAATATTCGTCAAATATATCGGGTGCAACACCGTACGCTAATTGTCTAATAGCGGACGTACATTTTTGAAAAACATTAAAACCCCATTGACCCGTAGCATCTTGTTTTTGTTTAAAGAATGTAAAATAATCGGGAATGGGTTCTTGATTAAAGTTAATTATACCTCGACAAATGCGGATAAACAAAGACTTGCTCATACAATAGCGTCTACGGAACTTATCAAGCGGGAAAGTGGGATCGTCTGAAAAATAATCGTTGTAGAGTTGTTTTGCTTTTCCTTCTCTATCTCGTGGAAAATTTCTTCTAGGAGCTTTTGGTATAGACGGACCTTCGTTTTCGACTTCTTCTTCTTCCAAAAAATCGATAGCTTCGAGAGCTTGAAGTGGATCATAAGCATTTGCAATAGCTACCGCCTCATCGTAAATTTTGTCTTCTCGATCTCGATCTCGATCCATGCTCGAAAATTTAAAGAAGATTAAGTTTTTTTTAGTTGTTTTAGTTGTAGTTGTAAGTATGAAAATTATGAGTAAGGGGTATAATATTTATAGATAAAATTAAAAAATCCCAACGACTATCATCAATGGCTATTTTCTCATTTTCATTGGATTTTTTTTTTTTACCCCTGTTGCAAGATGTCAAAGAATGGCATAATGGAGGACGGCCTTCAACGGCGGCCCCAGCATTGCCGCTAGCAATGGCGCGGTTCAAACGGCGGGCAAACGAAGCTGAGGGGCGGTGATGGTTGGTAGCAGCCTTTTTTCAAACAACTAATTCATTTCTTTTCTTTCTAAACTAATACTCTAGAACAGAAAATAAAAAGGGTGTGTTGTCACAATAATGAGATACCGTTAAAAAGGCTAAACAAAATTATGTTTATGCGTCACGGTGATATTTTCAAACAACTCACTTCAAACGCTCTTTTTCACATCCTAATAGTATCATATGTTATCGAACCGTTTATATTGAAGACAAACATACAAACTAGGAATACTTTTCTTACATCACCATGTATGAGATCAAATCAAAAATGATTTTGAATTTTTGATTGTTTTGGGTTGTTTGTCCCCACCGCAATACTAAACTTTTATGCTACATTTTAAGGTGGTCATGGTTTTTTAATGTATAAATGGGACTAATCATGTTTCTTTATTTCCCACATAATTAAAGTCTTATCTAGAAACAATACGTAAAGGCAAGGTTGTAAAAGACGCGAGTCAAAAATGCGTCGGTGGAGACTTTGGAAGGACAAGTCCGTCGAGACGGGGACACGACGGCGGACGAGTCGGGAGTTGACCAACGTTGATTTTCAAATATAAATACATTGAATATAGATATTTCGGACATAAATACTTTAAAATAAATGATATACAAATAATATAACACGGTCGTAATTTACACAATATATAGGTTTTTATAATGTTTTCTACGATTATAATTTATTTATTAATTTTTCTTAAAGGGATAAAAAAGTCAATCTTTACCCGACGTTGAGCTGACTTTTATTAGACGTTTTTCTTCAAATCGGACGAACTAGTAAAAAAAGTCGCACCGGCAGCCGCCGTTTATAACACTGCCTAAAGGTGTGATGGAGCAACTATGTTAAGAAATTTGGTTTTGATATAAACACTTTGAATGATATAAAATTAGTGTATAAACTTTTTATTTTAAAAAATAAATTATTAATTAAGAAATTACTTGATAAGTATTGTAAAAATTATATAGAGAAGGTAGAATAAAACGAAGTACTTAATGGTTCAAAGATAATTTTACCTCTAAATAGTTCAACACATATATTAGTTTTATTCAAGAGCATTTCATTCAAAGATTACGTACAAACAAAGGCGTAAATTAACGCTGAATTATCCAACATTAAGCTTTTCTTAAAAGGCAACCGAACAACTTCATAATTAAGTTAGGTTCATATTTGATTTATATGGTGGGTATATGCAATATGATAGTAACTTACTCCAATCATGCAGGCTTGTCTGAGTGGTCATCGAGTTTTTCAATGAAACACATCATCCGGGTTCGATTACTGGCTATACCAAATCGTTCAGAAAGAAATTGTGACTAGAGAGTGCGCATAATGCGCAATTCATCCAGTACCAGATCTCGCGTTCAGGAGGCTTGATTACTCAAGGTTTAGCCGCTATGAAGGAACCAATGTGTTCGTTCAAAGAGGGTTTTCTCGTTAATCCAAAAACTAACTCCCTTACAATTTAAATGTTCATAACTAGTTTTCGAACCCTCGCTTCGCGCCGGGGGTTCGATTTTCAATGTATTTTATTGCGTTTAGTTTGTAAAATTATTTCGTGACTAACGATGATGTCGTTGAAGCGCAACTCGAGTCGAACTAAAAGGTATAACCCGTGAAAGATTTAAATGTTATTTTAAATTAACAATATATGTGGATCTCCGCGTTTCGCTATGTAATTGTCGACTTTTAAAAATTTAACGCAAAATCAACGTATATGAAAATTACCCCAATTATTTAGCCTTTTTTTAAAAAGAATCCGTTTTGCGTATAGTTAGTGACGTTGTGTTCGTAAAATTATTTTGAGTTTAACGATGATGCCTGAAAAAGTTAACTCGTTGCGAGTGAGAAAATATGACCTGTTGAATATTTGGGTGGAGTTTATTTAAGATTTTTATGAAAATGTTGATTTGTCACTTTACCCCCTGTTTGGGGAGCCGGTTTTAACGTTTGAACAAAGTGTGTGTGTGTTGGGGAAAGGAGGGGGGAAGTGGAAGTTAATAATAAAAAAAAAGGCGAAATGACGAAAATACCCCTAATACTATTCATCATTTCTGTCTAATAGTTAATATGGTAATTAGAATTTTTTTTTTAAAAGGTAAAATGAAGAAAATGCTCCTAATTACTATTCACCATTTTTGTCTATTAAATAATATAGTAATTAAAAAAAAAAAAGGCCCACTAGTAATACATTACATGGGGTTGGGTTCTGTATTTGATAAATGGACCTAACATAAGACTTGTACAATAATATTCCGTTCACAAATACGGAGTATGATCATAAACGCATGCAAAAAGCCTAAAAATAGTGTTGTGTATTAGCTATTTCGTTTTCTCTCCAAATGATTTATCCCTTTGTATTTAATTTGTTGATTCTTTAATCAGTTGATCAAAGTTCTTTAATTATATTAATTTTTGTTTTTTTGAAAAAAAAATAAATTCATGCAAACATATACATATAGCTGTTAATATTAAACTTAAAAATTAATATGCATACATGTAATTTGAAATTTGACATGTAAATGTAGGTGACAGAGACCAAGTATTGAACTTTACATGGAGTTAAATTTTATATATTCGGTTATTGAATTAACATACGAACTCACGTTGCTAGTTTTGGGAAACCTCTTTATGATGACGTACAAAGTTTCTATTTTCAGAATAACACATAGTTAAACACTACGACGTACAAGTACGGACCAATACATATATTTACCCTAGAATTGAAGATTAGAGATACTCATTAATCCAAAGTATTAGTCAAATAAATAAGATGTCATCTAGCATGTAATTATCTCAATCTTTTAAAAATAGATTTTAAAATACTAATAATATCATAATTTTATTTTCTCAAAATTTGGAAAGAAAAAAAAAGTTTCTCTGATCTGGTCCCATTTTGCCTCATCTTCCTCCATCATCAGTCTAAGAAAAATTCAAGAAAATTATCGAAACAGCTGGGACCCTTATAATGTTTTTCTTTTTTAGAAAATAAAATATATATACAAGTATATTGAATAATAAAAAAACTTAGGGTCCGTTTGTTTACCTCTTAATGGAATAGTTCAGCACTGAATGCTGAACCATTCAGCATTTTTGTTTCTGACATATGATGTTGAATGGTTCAGCATTTAGTGCTGAACCATTCAGAGATGAAACACTCTCTTAATCATTAAGAGACTAAATTTTATGTAATATTCTTCTTAAATCGTATCCAGAACACTTATCGAATAAGTATATTGAAGTTTTTTGTTAATGTTAAATGAAAAAAGTTGATTTAATTCATTCATATTGATTATTCAAAATGATTATCAAACAACTTATTGTAATTCAAAAACTAAATTTATTCAGAACCTCTGAATCATTTAGATTATGAATCATTCAGTGCTTAATCATTCAAATTTATTAAATGCACCCTTAGTCGTTTATTATTTGTACTGTTTTCAAATACATTAGGAATAAATTTTGATAATGAATGGATGTGTACCTCATCCTAAACTCCTAAATGGCAAAAGAGTATAATTAAGACACAAACACTTAAAAAATAGACTTTAACTACCGGCTAATTTTGCAATTAATTTTTAACTTTCTTTATACTATGATCCGTTCTTAAGGTGATGTCTCGATCAACATACACATCAATACTTTTTATCGTATAAAACACGTTTAGTTGAAACAAACATAAAAGATAAGTAGATAAATACATAAAAATAAATATATATAATTATTAATTTATTTATTTTTATGCGGGTGTGTATATATAAGGGATATATACTTGCCATTTGCTTAGATAACTAGTTCGTATTCAAAATGTACAAGATATATCTAAAGTTTGTACTACTTTGCTTCTCCACCTTCCTTTTAAGCACCCGATATACAACTACCAATGCAACACGTACAATGTTTATGGGCACAGATGACCGGAGGAGCCTTTTGGAGAATGGACTTGGCCGTACTCCTCAAATGGGGTACGTTAATTACTACAGTACATATGATGTTTGCATTTACTAGCTTTGTTGGTTGTACTATTGGCTTGATTTACGTAACCATGAACATGGTCACTTTGTAATTAAGAATCTCGTTTTGATGTATTGTAAAACAATAAATTAATGATTTTTAGTTTTGTAATTGATCAGGTGGAATAGTTGGAACCACTTTGGTTGTAATATTGAAGAAAAATTAATCAGGGAAACAGGTAATTAAATTGTTTTTTATTTCTTTTCAAAAAAAAAAAAAAAATTCAACTCGTCATTTTAATCAAAGAGTTATGTTAATTAGTTCTGATTTTTATTGTATTTATTTTAAATCTTTTTTAATTTTAATTTATCTACAGCGGATGCAATGGTGTCAACTGGACTTGCTGCTGCAGGTTACAAATATGTTAATTTAGGTAATCCATAGTATTTACTATTTACTACGTAGTATTTATTAATTTAATACTCCATATTTTACTTGTTAAACTTTAAACTACGGAGTAATAATGTTGTTATGAACCGACAAAATTCCCGTGTTCATGAGGTGGGCCGTATGATATCTTATCAGATCTAAGTTTAAACAATAATAATTTGAAAGGATAATGCTGTTATACATACATCTTCAATGAAATAAAAATATTAAGCATATTTTTATTATTAATATTAAATTAATATGTATATGTATATGTAAATATGAAAACTTTATTATATTTATCTCTCCTAAACCTATAAATTACATATTTACTCAAAATGTAACTTTTCAATTCTTCTTAAAGTTTATGAAGGAGATATGTGAGATTGCCTCGTAATAAATATATAATATATATGTATGTATTTCCTCTAACTTTATTTAAAATTAAGTGAAACATAATTTATACTTGTGAAGTCTTTAATTTTTAATTTTAATTTTAAGTAATAATTTATGTCTATGACTATATATATAAAAATAAAAATATCCACATTTACTTTGTTTGATTTCATGATTTCATTAAAATGGTGTCATGCTTCCATCCAAAGTATGCTATGTTAACCACAAAAGTTTCAATTTTTTAAAAAGTTATCACAATACTTTTCAATTTTACAAAACAGCCACATAAATTTTCATTTTTTAATTTTATTAAAATTAACTTTACAACTTTATATTTTTACAAATCAACCACAAAAATTTTTATTTTTACAAATTAATCAATACATATTTTCCAGAATACTTAAATCGGACAACAGAGAAGATTCTCTCAATAAATCTTGAAAATAAGTCAAATCATCTACATTCTCAATTACGTATCATTTTTAACATTTCATTATACTGTAATATTTAATATTTAATTTATATTTCCAGAATACTTAAACTTGGTTATGCTAGTTTGGACCAAATTTTGAATCTTTTTTGTTTACAAAAGGAAACAAGTATGCATATTCAACCAGTTGGTTAACAACAAAAGTATGCAAAGATATTAAGATTGTGATGATCTTTATTGGGTTTGGTCGTAAGGATCAAATTCAATTGCTAGAGCACACATTCGAAGAGATGCATTAAAAAATACAAACCGACCCGGGTCTCAGACCCAACCTGTTTGACCCATTACCTGTTTTGACCCAAACCCATTTGATCCTTGGCCCAGACCGACCCATCTCGACCCTTTTTCCAGGTGTATGAACATATGCTCATATTAAAAATTCAATATCAAATGAGTAATTATTTTTTGTTATTAGAAAATTAAATGGGTAATTATTTAATCTGGCCTATGAACATATGCTCATATTAAAAATTCAATATCAAATGAGTAATTATTTTTTGTTATTAGAAGGTAACTTTTAATAATGCAGTTTTTCTTTGTGTTTTAGATGATTGCTGGGCTGAACTTAATAGAGATTCAAAGGTAATTTTCCATTTATTTCATTAAATAGCAAAATTTAATCTTCATAAGGCTTACTTATAATGATAATATATCAAATATTAAATGTTAATAATTAATAATGAATATGAATAATGAGCTAGAACTAGCTAGTTGTTCATGCTTGAATTTATATTCATTTCTTGTACCATATATAATCATTCTAGTTTTTGTAGGGAAATTTCATTCCTAAAGCTGCCACATTTCCATCTGGAATCAAAGCATTAGCAGATTATGTTCATAACAAAGGATTAAGGCTTGGAATTTACTCTGATGCAGGGTAGGAATTAACTGCATGATTAAAAGCTTAATTACAAAATATTAATCTATTTTTCTCAAGTCTGATTTCTCTCATTCTTGTTCTATACAGAACTCAAACATGTAGCAAACAAATGCCTGGATCATTAGGCCGTGAAGAGCAGGACGCAAAGACTTTCGCTTCATGGGTACAATTCTTACTTAACTTGCCTAAAGTTCTTATATTTTTGCTATATCTTTTGGACGTAACGTAAAGTTAACATTTTTCTTTATTGTTACAGGGTATTGATTATTTAAAATACGATAACTGTAACAATCAAGGTATAAGCCCAAAGGACAGGTACATTTCTTTTCTGTTCAACTTTTTTTGTTATCATCTTGTTGTTTGAAAATACTATAATGATTAACAAATTATTTGGATTTTTTTTTTCATTTTATAAACTTACATTGGATATCCCTTTTGTGACAAAGGTATCCAAAAATGACAAAAGCATTGCAGAATTCAGGCAGGTCCATCTTTTATTCTTTATGTGAATGGTGAGTGTATTATTATATTAAACTCTAGTGTATTCATATTTTCTTAAAATGACCAAAGGGAATTTAAATAATGTTATTTGAATTTCAGGGGTGAACAGGATCCTGCAACTTGGGCACATAATGTTGGTAATAGCTGGAGAACTACAGGGGATATTTCTGATAATTGGGATAGGTAAATTTACCATAATCTTGAAACTCTTTGTTTAAAGACGAAAAGACGATTAACATAACTTAATTCTATTTTTCACTTCCTACTAGCATGACCTCACGGGCCGATCTAAATGATAAATGGGCAGCTTACGCGAAACCTGGTGGATGGAATGGTACTTTTTATTCCGGACTGTAAATGTCTTGCTAATCCTAAGTTAGTTTACAGCTTATTAAGTTAATCTTTTCTTTTTGCGATTTGGTCGTAGATCCTGACATGTTGGAAGTTGGAAACGGAGGAATGACAACAGAGGAATATCGTTCGCATTTTAGTATTTGGGCGTTAGCAAAGGTATATAACTATAGAGATAGTTTGAAATTCTTATCATCACTTCATATAATAGTATATATGAGGCACATAAGATCTTTATAAGAAGCTGAAGAGAGATTGAAAATATCTTAGGCACCTCTGTTGGTTGGTTGTGACGTACGATCAATGAGCAAAGAAACATATGCAATTCTTAGTAACAAAGAAGTTATTGCCGTGAATCAAGGTAAGTGTGAGAAATGTTATACTTCGTTTCTACTTTTAAATGTATCGATATATAGTCGATAACTTGAACACTGTATCAGATAAACTTGGAGTTCAGGGGAAAAAGGTTAAAAAGAATGGTGATTTGGAGGTAAGATTCTTTATTTAATCATATTAATAGCAATATTGATAAAGTCAAATTTGCATTGTATTACTATATTACTACATGAGATATCCATTTGCTTTAGATATGAATATTAAAATTTAAAATTTAATATTATAGATATGATAAAAATAAATGTAGGTTTGGGCCGGGCCTCTTGCACATAACAAAGTTGCTGTAATTCTATGGAACAGAGGAGGCTCAACAAGCCAAATTACTGCTTATTGGTCTGATTTAGGCCTTAATTCGACCACAGTTGTTAAAGCGCGTGACTTATGGGCGGTAGGGTTTACAAAATACATTACTTTTTTGTCATCCTAAAATGATATTTAGTGATTTCATCTTGCAATAACATGTCACACTTGTATATGTTTGCAGCATAGAACACACAAATCGATCAAGGGGCGGATCTCGGCAACTATACAATCTCATGCATGTAAAATGTTCGTTCTAACTCCAAAATGAGGAGTTTAAAGAAAATGATCCATCCAATGCAGAGTATATATTATGAATTGTAGTGTAACATCCTGTTACAAGAATAAAATTTGCAAAGGCAAAAGTGTAAAACAATTCATTTTCATGTGAAGCAATTACAATATGTTCTGAAAGAGATATGAGACTCTCTTTCAAGGTTTAATAAATAATAAAATAGGAATACGATGTTCATTATAACTTATATCATGATCATTTAGAACTTCATTTTGCATCAGCGATTTCAACAATCATATGTACAGATGAACCAATATTTATGATCCTGAATACTGAATTCAATCGTTGACCAAATTACTGTACTAAATTCAAAGTCAACATCCAATTGAACCCAATGAATGATCCTGACTACTGAATTACATAAATATAAGTTAAAATATGACACATCGGTAGTGTAATATTGTAATTTTTCCAGAGGATAAGACTGCACGTGAAATTCAAAAGAAGTATCCGTGTAGTTCGCTGGTAATTTCTGATTTCTTACATCATTTACATATATATTGGAGATCAAATCAAAGTTGATGAGTTTAAATATTTGGATGTGTTGTTTGACTGAACGAGAATCTTTACCCTCATATGAAGTTTTACCACGACACGAACAGAGGAATGTTGCATCTTACCTCTCATATCTCGCATTAACAAGATTGAATACAGTTGTTGTTGTTTGACTTCTTTAATAATTGTTTGCATCTTACCCCCTCATACCCCTCGCACGCGTTATTGGATATTAGTTCTTTTGTTGTTGTTTGACTTCCTCACAACACTAGATTTTATATTTATCTTACAATGAAATATATATAATAAAAATTGGCAACTTAAATTTGCATGGTTTGACTTCTGATAGTTGTATTAGACATATATACACAAAAGTAACAGTGTCACAACAACATATGTATACAAGTATATAATAGTATGTTCTAAAGAGGAAAGAGCAAGGGGAAATCAAGATGAATCTAAAGTTTGTGTTGTGCTTCACTTCTTTGCTTCTTAGCATCGGAATTACCACTACCGATGCAGCACGTACAACCTTTACAATCACAAATGACAGAAGAATCCTTTTGGGAAACGGACTTGGGCGCACTCCTCAAATGGGGTAAGTCCGTAACACATAACTATAAAATGTGGTTGCATACTACGCATTTACTAGCTAGCTTACTATCAGTAGCTGTGCGCGTCAATTCTATTATATAGACGATATAGGAAATTTTATTTGATATTGATGTAAATTTTATGTGTGATGTGTGATTATTCAGGTGGAACAACTATAACCATTTTGGTTGTAATGTAGATGAAAAGTTGATCATGGAAACAGGTGAATATATAGTTCTTAACTTCTCTTATTTACATATATATAATATATATGTCGTTATATTACTAAATAACTAACTACAGTTCTGATTCTAAATAGCTGACGCAATGGTATCAACCGGACTTGCTGCTGTAGGATATGAATATGTTAATATGGGTAAGAGTAATTTGATAATGCCTATCGATTTACCATATATATGAATAGATAAATTCCTACATTCATGTGTCCAGTAAGTTGATTTTTCAGTTTATACTATCAAAATCACTAAATAAATGCAAGACTGAAGGTGACAATTTGGGTTTGATCTTATCCCATAAAAGAATTAAATAACTAAGCTGAGATGATTGAAATTTCTCTAAATATTTGTTTGTATTAAATAAAGTTCAACAGTTCATAGAAATTGTAAATATCATTAATATTTCACTGACAATAATTAGTCTTATTTATGTTTTAGATGATTGCTGGGCCGAACTTGATAGAGATTCAGAGGTAATTCGATTGTTATTTCATTAGTATTTTTTTTTTTCCAAATTCAAAACTCCTGAACTTTACCTTCTTGATTCTTGTATTATATTATATATTATTATTGTTATGATTATTATTATACACAAGTATAAATTGAAAATTAACCATTAAAGGTGAACTAGAACTAATCAAGTGTTCATATTTAAATTAACTATTTCTTGTACCATAATCATTCTGTTTTTTTGTAGGGGAATCTGGTTCCTAAAGCAAAGGCATTTCCATCTGGTATCAAAGCATTAGCTGATTATGTTCATAACATAGGATTAAAACTTGGAATCTACGTCGATGCAGGGTATCTAATCTACGACACAATAAAACCTTAACTACGTAAATATTATCGTTTCCTCATGTTTGTTTAACCTGTTCTTGACAGAACTGTAACATGTAGCAAGGAAATGCCCGGATCATTAGGCCATGAAGAACAAGATGCAAAGACATTCGCCTCATGGGTACATTACTACATACATACTTTTTGTATCAACTTTTTAGATATTCACGATTTCTTCATTTTTGGTGTAACTTAAAATTAAAATATACTCTTTATCATACAGGGAATCGACTATCTAAAGTACGACAACTGTAACAGCCACGGTCTAATCCCACAGAATAGGTGTATTTCTTTTCCTGAAACTATTTTTTCACAAATTAACATAATATATGCATTTGTTAAGTATCATTTAAGAATATATATATAATAATTTTAATATTAGTCATGTAATTTGGATTGCTCTTTTGTGACAAAGGTATCCAAAAATGGAAATAGCCTTGCAGAACTCAGGAAGACCTATTTTCTATTCAATATGTCAATGGTGAGTGTTCTTTGCCTCTGCTACTTTAATAACTAACAGGTTGAAAGTGAATTACCAAAATAATCAAAGGGCACTTACGTCATTTCGCGTATAGGCAAAATGACCCTGCAACTTGGGCACATAAAGTAGGCAATAGCTGGAGAACTACTGACGATATTAAAGATAATTGGGATAGGTATGGTATACACTTGAATCACATTATGGTATCAACAAAACTATATCTTAAAGATGTATGTACATAAGCTCTATACAAAGAAGAAATGTTATTGAACATAATATAATTTCTACTAGCATGACTTCAGGGGCTGATGAAAATGATATATGGGCAGCTTACGCGAAACCTGGAGCATGGAATGGTACTTAAGATTCTTTTACAGTCTGTAACCGTCTTATTCGTAACACCATTCTTAAACTTGTGTTTTGTTGTGATTTGTTGTTAGACCCTGACATGTTGGAGGTTGGGAACGGAGGTATGACAACAGAGGAATACCGTTCACATTTTAGTATTTGGGCGTTAGCAAAGGTATAGATTTACATGACTTATAATCTACTTCATTAGTCATAACAATGTTATAAAGTTATCCAAATTGACATCATTTCAGGCACCTCTATTGATTGGTTGTGACATACGATCAATGAGCAATGAAACATACGAAATACTTAGTAATAAAGAAGTTATCGACATCAATCAAGGTCAGTGTGCTATGAGAAGTTGTACACACCATTTCCCCTTTTATAAGTTCGGATCTATACTCATTGTCTAACACTGATGCAGATACACTTGGAGTTCAAGGGATCAAAGTTCGCAAGAATGGTGATTTGGAGGTGAAGTACTAAACTTACTAGTGTATTACTTATTCTTGTGTACTTTCAAAATAACAATTCTAGCTATGTCAAAATTAAAAATGGCGTTGACAAAATACATGCAGGTATGGGCTGGGCCTCTTGCAGATGACAAAGTTGCAGTAATTCTATGGAATAGAGGAAACTCAACAAGCCAAATTACTGCTAATTGGACTGATATTGGACTCAATTCAACAACAATCGTTGATGCCCGCGACTTATGGGCTGTAAGTCTTAAATAATACTAGCTTTTTACCTCCCTAAGTTGAGTTATTCTACCATCTCATAATTTTTTTTTTCTTCTTGCAAGCATACAACTCAAAAATCAATCAAGGGACACATATCTGCAACAGTAATATCACACGCTTGTAAAATGTATGTTCTTACACCACAATGAGGAGTTTATAGCACATGATTGGTCAATTAATCGATGATTTTATCACAAGAATAAGATTTGGGAAGGAAAAACTATGCAATTTTTCGATGATTTTCCATAGGGATACTCACTTGTATCTGCAATTTTATTGCATTTGTTTTTCGCTTTCGAATATTCATTGACTTCATGCACCAGTATTCAAGCTCAACCTACATATGTATTACAAGAATATAAGAACATAAGCTTAAAATGATGTTGACTTTAATATAAAACTCAAAATTTTATACATAACCATGTTCAGTGGTGGCGTGTGATCCCGTTACCTTTCAAGTGGCCCTGCAACCGCTTGTGCCATCAGAACGCTTGTTTTCCCTAAATCTCACTCTTTGATCAGCCTCAAATTGGAACATCACCATCTCATGAAGGCCTGAGTACATTCACAACATGTTTGAACACACGCCACAAAATAGCAAGACAAAGAGTTTGATCATGTATAAAATGCACATAATGTGCTTAACTTATAATAATAATGACCACCTAAATTATGAAATTGAAGAGAGCAGTCCACCAATTTTTAATACAGAGAAGTACTTAGCAGTAGCGGCTGACATCCTATCAAGTAGTACAACCGACACTAAAATCTGCCACACAAAACAATATGTATATAGTAGCACTAAGATTTATGCAGCAAATTAATTGTAGTTAGTAGAAGTGACTTAGCTTTGATATATTTGAAGAGAGGTCTAAAATTATTAATAGATTAAAATTACATATGTAATATCCAACAATCTATACGTTCATGATATGTAAAGAAACATGTGTTCAGGGCCGGCTAAGGCTATGGGCTAAGCGGGCGACGGCTCGGGGCATCACGCGGATAGGGGCATCATTTCGAAAAAATTTATTAATACTCATAATTTAAATCTCATAAAGATATATGTTTGTGTAACTGTTTGGGGCATTTTATAATCATTTCGCCCGGGGCATGCAAAAATTTTGACCAAAGTTTGACCGACCCTGCATGTGTTATGTAGGGTATAAAGAAACAAGAAATAAATGATAGAAAAACTAAAACTAGAACTTGACTCATAAATTGCCAAACATTGCATCTAAATGTAAATTCAATTCAATATTATATTAATATTATCAGTCAGGGGACACACCAATGTAACAAAATCCATGCACCCTATGCATCATTTGTAACAATATCATCAGAGGTGGAACATAGAGTAACCCAAGGTGGGTATCCGTCCATCCTGGATTTTACGGAACAAAAATTTTTACACTAAAAAAAAAATTTACTAAAAAATAAGGATTTTTTTTAGTGTTCGTCTCTGCTGAATATGAAAGATTTAAAAAAATTTTACACCCGCACCACCTGTATACGAGTTCAAGTTCCGCCATATCATGAAGTTTTATCAGTTAGGCTTCTCTCGTTATCATTAAATTCTGAAAACAAACAAGAAGTCAAGTCTGTGTACTCAGTAATAAAACTGTTTATAATAAATAATACTCTGTAGATATCAAACTAAATATTTTTTTTTTTTGAAAAGCAAGCTAATTTTATTGATAAGGAAATGATACAAAGAGGATTACAATACGAGTAACACTAATTTGAGTGAAACTCGAGGACCTATACTAGACATAAAGTAAGAAACTAACAAGATGAATACCCTAATTTCGGAGCATTATTATCAAACTTAACATCAATCGCCAATAACCATGCCATCTTTATCAAAGTTACCAAATCCAGCAGCAATCCATTGAGTCCTAAAATACTTGAACTCGTGTGGTTGCCATTGATCGATTACTTCTTTTCCTGGAAGATTATGTTTATCCAAATAACTTTTTAGTTTCTTTTTTCTGAATTCCGTAAGTTCCACCTATCATCAAATTTATCATTTATAGATTCTTCAATTATAAACTCATCAGTATTACCATCAGTATTACCCTCATCATCTACTAATACATAAAAAGGATTGTTTGTTTCAATTCTATCTTTAGAATATGTCTTATTATTACCTTCACCATCAATGCCCTTCCCTTTATCTCCTTTCCTCAAAACATTATGATTTTGACTTTTCTGGGACTCCACATTCCAATCTGTTTCCTCCACATCAATATTGTCTTTAATACCATAATTATTCTTAACTGCATTTTGCTTGATACCTTTTGCTTCGGTTGACTGCCTTTGACTTTTATTATTATCAAAATTCAACTTCTGAAAAACCCTTCCTTTCTTACCAACAACTTTAAAGCCCTCAACACACTGGTTATTTAAATCAACTGTTTCACCATCATTGTTGATTTTCAAAGCGTCTTTTAACACTTGTGCCGATACTTCATCTTCTGTTTTAGGCCTAATTTTACAAGTATTAAAAGAGTGGCCAAACACTTTGCAATGAGTGCATGAAGGCGGTTTCCATTGATAGGTCACCTCAAGTTTACCCACTTTGGCTGGAAAAGAACCAATCACAGGATAGGAAAATTCGACAAAGCTAGGAAGGTCATCATTTGCATTGACTTCAGTCAAAACTCTAACAAACCCTAGTCTTCCACTTTTACTCAAACATCTCTCTGAAGTAACTTTGTCCATCAACATAGGCCTACCAATACCACTAACAAGTTTACCTATACTTCTGCCACTCCATAGTTCAATTGGAATATTGTGAATACAAATCCAAATTGGGACTTTTTCAGGTTCAATTTTTTCAAGCCAAACCCCAGGTTCCCACTGATTCACAAAAAAAGGAACATTATTAACTAACCATGGACCACTCTCAAGCACCTCCTTCATACCCTTTTCACTTTTAAATTTGCATAAATAAAATCCTGCAGCTGTTTTGACGATTTCTTTAAGGTCATACCTCCACCACATTCTCCTTAGATGAGCATTAACAACCCTATAATCCATAGAAGTTCCAATAAAATACCCATATAATTGAAGAGAAAATGCACTACCGCCCTTCTTAACCTCCTCAGCGGAGAAAACAACTCTCTTTTGACCATTAGACATTAAAACAGGTGGAATGAATTCCATTTTTAATTCCTCTTCATCTTTGTTTTGTTTTAAGAAGTCAGCAAAAGTGACGTTTGGATTTACCCATGCTCTTGGGGTTTTATTATCTGTATTGCCTTGCCCATCACTAGTCCCAACTCCCTCCTTTGTTACAGATTTAATCCCAGGAACAACATTATCATTATCACCACTATTATTATCCTGCATATTCATTAATGTTACATTGCCACCCAATGTAAATTGGGAGAAATCATCAGGAACAATAATTGACTCTCTAAAACCATCATTCTTAAATAACTTAACAGCATTCTCAGCAGCAGCCACTAGGTTTACATCAACCTCATTATAACTACCATCTGTTGAACTCTTAAAGAATACAACAGGACTAGCAGAAACAGTCGGCTTAGCAACAGCAATTGTTTCACCAATAGATTTAGCAATAATATCATCATTATTAACTACAATATCATCAATAGAATGATCAGTTATAGCAGAATTCTTACCATACCCACCTTTCTTCCTGTTACCCTTGTGTTTTTTAATTACTTCAGGGAGTATTTTTTCATTAACAGGAATAGAAGAATCACCAGCATAAGGAACAAATTGAGCACTCTTCTTTTCTTTAGAAGGACCATCCCCAACATCAATCAGCTGGTTCACTTTACCCTTCCTCTTTCTAGTACTATAGGTTTTCAGAACCATCCCCTCTGAATCATGATTATCATTTGAGCCACCAGTAGTAATTAAGTATGATCTCTGCTTGGTTGGGTCCTGCATAGATCCATCACTTGTTACTTTAGTCCCAACAGCAGCCAATTTACCAGTCACATCTTCATCCTCCTTGCCAGAAGATTCTGATGACGCGTGTATGCTCATCTGATCATCCATATGACACGAAGAATTACCGTCTTCATGTGCAACCGTATCCAATCTAGGCGATTGATTAGATCCAGTAGATTGATCGAAGGATCTTCCTTCATGTTCATCATCTAACCCTATTTGCCCATTCCTTAAAACCCAAGGAAAAGTTTGCACCTTCTTTTTCTTCTTCCCTCCTGACGTTTTTCCCATCTTGAATTGTTGAATTGTTACTCAATTTAGGGTTACCAAAAACCCCCAAATCTGTTACGTGAAAGCAGATCCCTTAATGCCAATTGATAGGTTATTAGTGTCAAGTGGTATTCGATGTCAAACTAAATATGCATCATAAAATATGGGAGATTAAACCGAAGTTGATCATGATAGGTTTGAATATGTGTGCATGTTGTGTTGTTTGACTTACATCACAACACTAAACTTTTGGCTACTTCCTATTTATAGTATACGGAGTAATAAATAATAATAATAATTACAATAATAATAATTACATATATAACACTCCATATGCAATGTTATCCAGTCTCTTGTATTATCTAATTCTGAAATATAATTGTCAACTTAGATTGTGCATCGTTTGACTTCTTTTTGCTGTATCTCTCATATATACTCATGAGTCATGAGCCAAGACCTAAAACAATATTTGATGATTTGATATTTGACAAAGTCATACAATTCCATGAAGCTAGCTAGTTAGTAGATAATCTTACATAATATTATATTATCTCATATATAAATTAATACAATACTATATCTTATATCCTATATATCATATTATGGAAATGTTCAAATTAAACCGGCCAGAATCTAAAAGTCATCAGTTAAATACTAAATAGACATAGCTTTGTTCAGGACAAATAAGAAAGATAATTAAAAATAAACTAATTATCAGACATATGCATATATATATGAGAGTGTCCATATATAGCACTACATATAGGGGAATATACACTTGCCATTTGCTAGATAACTAGTTGTACTTGTTCCTCTCGAAAGAGAAACGGTAAAAGGGAGAAGACTCGGAGATGCATCTAAAGGTGTTATTTTGCTTCTCCTTCTTGCTTCTAAGTGCCGGAATTACAACTACTGATGCAGCACATACAACCTTTACAAGGACATATGACCAGAGGATCCTTTTGGAGAATGGACTTGGTCGCACTCCACAGATGGGGTAAGAACATGTGTTTGTTAACCATGGATTTAATAAACAGTTACAATATTATGTCCGGTCCATGTTATTAGAAAGATAGCCATGAAATACACGAATAAATCGATATTTATGTTAATGTTAATTTTGAGTGTGATTGATTGATCACAGGTGGAATAGTTGGAACCACTTCGGTTGTAAAATCGACGAAAAGTTAATCAGGGGAACAGGTGAATATATAGTTATTAAACTTCTGTTATTATCAAGATATGTGTCATTTACAAAATAGCTAAATACAGTTATGATTTTGGTTTTGATTGTGAATAGCGGATGCAATTGTATCAACTGGACTTGCTACTGCAGGATATGAATATGTTAATATAGGTATAACTCACAGTATCAGTATATTACTAGACATATTCGTACGTTCTTGTCTCAATTTATAAATACAGGATTCAAGGTAACAATCGAGTTTATTGATTTTTTGTTGTTAGTATTCGTCTATTATTTTTCCGAAAACACATATTTATGGTATTTAATTATCTAATATGATGTAAATTATGTTTTGTAGTTCATACAACTATAAAATCATTACTTAATCAATGAGGATAGACCTTAATAACTCAAATTACTCTATTGTGTTTTAGATGATTGCTGGGCTGAACTTCATAGAGATTCACAGGTAATTCTCGGATTATTCCATTAGTCGTTTAATTATTTTAAGTTCTGTTCTTAAACTATATACCTCTTCAAATTTAATAATAAAGGTGAACTAAAACTAATTAAGTTTTAAAGTTTATATTGCTTATAACTTGTCCTATAATCGTTATAATTTTGTAGGGTAATCTTGTTCCTAAAACAGAAACATTTCCATCGGGTATCAAAGCATTAGCTGATTATGTTCATAATAAAGGATTAAAGCTTGGAATCTACTCCGACGCAGGGTATCTAATATCTAATACAAGATTTAAATTAAAAAAAAACATTAACCACGAAATATTACATCCTTTTATCGTATTTATTCATCTCGTTCTTGACAGATCTGTAACGTGTAGCAACGAAATGCCTGGATCATTAGGCCACGAAGAACAGGATGCAAAAACGTTCGCCTCATGGGTACATTCATACATTTGTATCAGATTGTTAGGTCTTCAATTTTTATTTTTTTTTAATTTTGGGTGTAACATAAAGACTATTCACTGTACAGGGAATCGATTACTTAAAGTACGATAACTGTAACAATCATGGTATAAGCCCACAGAAGAGGTGCATTTCTTAAACAATATAATGTTTTACATTACACTCCTGTTTAAAACATGTCAAATACTTTTAATGTGTTTCAATCATTTTATTAGGCGTATTTTTCGACTTGTATGTTAGTATTTTATGATTATTTTAATTACTAAAATTTTTGGATTTATATATTGTTAACTAGAATGAAATTACAATGGGATGCTCTTTTGTGACCAAGGTATCAAAAAATGAAAATAGCTTTGCAGAACTCAGGAAGACCCATTTTTTATTCAATATGCCAATGGTGAGTTTTGTTGGCCTCTGCTATTTTAATCACATACAAAGTCCGTAAATAACTTACCGGAACGACTTAATGTATAGGCAAAACAACCCTGCAACTTGGGCACATGAAGTTGGCAATAGCTGGAGGACAACTGACGATATTGCAGATAGTTGGGATAGGAATAGTATACTCTGCATTTAAATCATTAATCACATTATTAAATACAGTAACAAAACTATATCTTAAACATACACTCTATACAATATATAAATGTTGTTGCACATAAAACAATTTCTAACTTTCACTTTCTACTAGCATGACTTCACGGGCCGATGAAAATGATAAATGGGCCACTTACGCGAAACCTGGTGCATGGAATGGTAGTTTTGATACTTCTTCAAGTTGTAACCGCAATTGTATTTAACCGGTCCTTATGCACGTTTTTTTTTTTTTTTTTTTTTTTTTTTTGTGGTTTGGGCTTAGACCCTGACATGTTGGAAGTTGGGAATGGAGGAATGACAACAGAGGAATATCGTTCACATTTTAGCATTTGGGCATTAGCAAAGGTATTGATCTACTTACATTGATCAATAACAAGTATTAAAACTTACGCAAAACGACAACATTTCAGGCACCTCTATTGATTGGTTGTGACACACGATCAATGAGCAACGAAACATACGAAATTCTTAGTAATAAAGAAGTTATCGCCGTCAATCAAGGTCAGTGTGCTACGTGAATTCGTACACATTAAGACGTTCAATTTTATATACTCATATTGTGAGAGATTGATGCAAATACACTTGGAGTTCAGGGAGTAAAAGTTAACAAACATGGTCAATTAGAGGTAAAATATTCAAATTACTCATGCATTGCATAATAATCGTGTACTACTAGTTCAGATATACTAAAAAATTTACCTATGGTAAAAGTAAAAAGACTTTGATAAGAACATGCAGGTGTGGGCTGGGCCTCTAGCAGATAACAAAGCTGCAGTAATTTTATGGAACAGGGGAGACTCAACGAGACATATTACTGCTAATTGGTCTGATATAGGACTCAATTCGACGACTGTTGTTACTGCTCGCGACTTATGGGCTGTAAGACTACAATAATAGTTTTTCACTACCCTACAACGATTATTTTGGTTATTCTAACATACTTATAATAACAAAATGTCATGATTATGTTTTGCAGCATACAACTCGTTACTCAATTAAGGGACACATATCTGTACCTGTGAAATCACATGCTTGTAAAATGTATGTTCTTACTCCACAATGAGGAGTTTAGGCACATGATTTATCAGATGATGTCATGATGATGTTATTACAAGAATAAGACTTGAGAAGGCATACCACACGATATTTTTTATGTGACAGAATTAAGTTTTTTAAAGGATACTCACTTGTATTCTCAATAATCAATTAATCATATGTTAGTTTACAGACTATCTGATTTTATGGTACATTTGGATTCGTTTGATACTTTTAGGTTCTATGTGAACTTATGTATATAGAATAAGGTTTTGATTTATATGTGAATTCAATCTAATGCTATATATCACATTGATTGGTACTCTATTCAGCTCTTATTCGCATGAAAAAATGGGATTGAGAGTTATATCGGGTTTTCAAAAGCTAAAGAAAAGGATGTGGAATCCCTAAAAACTTGTTTACGATGATCATATGATCATTCTAAATGCGATTACTCGAGTTTTGTTTAAAGGATACTCACCCGAGTGTCAAGTATTATGATTTATGATGATTCTATAAAAGTGGTTGTTCGGTTGCGTTTTGGTATGTCCTGATTCGTTGCTCCTGTCGTTTTGCTCCACAATTTTGGCAATGAACGGAACGGAACCCTTCTGTTGTTGGGAATGCAAGTGAGGGCCTGGGGTCCGGCCCATCTAGTATTACCGAAGCCTAAGATGCTTCTGATTTGGGCTGTTTAGTTACTGGGCCTGGAGATTTGTTGGTTGAAGAAGTGGATTTGAAGGCCCGACAGGGTGATGCTGGTTTGCTTCATCAGAAGCATCTAGCAGGTAGCTGTGAGTGGCAATGGTAAGGCTCCTTGTGTTTTGTCTATGGCGTGTATAATTAAGGGTAAGGCTATTGTTGGCTCGGGTTCGGGTAGCGGTGTTGATATCGACATTACTTCGGTTAATGTTCAAGATGTGGGCAAGTCCGAGACTTTTAATTCTTTTGATATTAATGGTGAATGTTGCTTACGAATTCTCGTCAATTGCTTAGAGTGTTGGAAAAGTTGGCTCCTTTTCGGGTAATTTGTCTAGTTTTTTCGAGGTAGCTACGAAAGAGTACAAAGATATTTGAGTTTAAGGAAAGATCATTAATTTGCAGACGATTCCTAAACCAAAACCAAATTCAAAAAAAGCTAAGTCTAGGAAAATCCATGGTGATGAGTTAAGGAACTTCAATGTTAGACGGCATGTGAAGCGTGTTGTTTGTTTTTTTGGTTGGTTTATGGTCTAGTGGTTTAGTTTGGTCATTTTTGTTGTCTTGCGGTTAGGTTGTTTTGGTTTTTTTCCTAGTTGTGCAAGGTGGTTTAGTTAGGACGGTTATAAAGGTGTTATGTTTCTTTTGTTTAGGCTTGGTTGTCGGTTTGTTTGTTTTTTGTTTAGGGTTTCATCTTTTGGTTAAATTTTATTTCTATAAAGTTTCAGTTATTTCGCTAAAAAAATAATATAACAAGTCATAACTTATTAAAATTGAAATTACATTATTATTATTATTATTATTATTATTATTATTATTATTATTATTATTATTATTATTATTATTATTATTATTATTATTATTATTATTATTATTCATTTTATTTTAATATATCAATATCATTTACTTTCTATCATTACATGTCAATTCATTTTAAAGTTCAGCAAAGTTTACCAAACGCTTATAAAAATTAACTCAAACTGTCAACTTCAACTATAAGCATTCAACTAGATAGACTAACTAATTTCGTCAAACATGCATTGAATAATTTGGACCATTTCAGCTACCGATACCATATAGTTTTACAAACATACCCTTAATAATTTGGACCAATTTACCCTTAGCAATATGATTATGTTTTCGGTCATGGTTTCTTAGGGTAATATTTACACTACTTACAAAATTTGATTACTAGGATAATGTTCACAATACTGATAAATTTCGATTGTGCATAGTTCATCCTCTTAATATAAGCCTTACTATCTTATATCCAAGGTTGGAGAATTCGGATCTCGGAGAGATCTCGTTTGGACTTTTTTAGGGAGATCTCGGCATCTCGGAATAATCTCGGGTAGATCTCGGGCGTTGACTTACGTTGACTTTATAGTTTTTTTAATAAAAATATACATAAAAACATAAATATATATATTGTTGGTTGAATGTTGGTTAATGAACTAAACGACAAAGTTAAGGATGATGATTAACCAAAGAATATGTTTTGATGATGACACATACATATGTATAAGTGATGACCGACATCTTAACATAAAATACGCAAGGTCACTAATCCATACTTTATCTTGCAAATGACCAAGTCAAACATAGCTTAAAGAATAGATTTAGAGATCAGCAAAATACACTGTCAAAGGTACGGTCGACCGCATAGCCAGCCGCAGAACCTCAAACTGAATTGCAACGCAGTTTTGTGAAAACAAGTTGCACGGTCGCCACCACGGTCAACCGCAGTGCGATCACAGTTTTCTCTGTTACCACTTTTGACCCAATTAAGTTTGACTAGTTCCCTACATCTATGATTCATGAAACCTTTCTCAACATGCTTAGAATAGATGCCTTCTCCATACTCAATTGAGTTTTGGTCATAAAAACACTAATCGTGGTTAATTACACTTAATGACATCTTAATGACAAATTAACCAAGATTAAGCATAACACATAAGTGTTAAACAACAACTTGTGATCTTAAATCTTATCTAGACATCCTTAGTATGATCATCAAGTACCAACACACTTAATCCAATGTCACTAGAATAATAATTACTATCAAAGATGACTTAGTGATTAATTAAGGCTAAATGAAGAATAATGCTCTCAAGTGTAACTAGTAAAGACTTGTGATATGCCCAAATCGAACGATTTATTTATGCGGTGTCGTTAGGTCGTAAAATGTTAATTCAGGATATCAACAGGAGAATCTGATTGTTTAATTTATATATGCTGGGTCTAAATCTATTATTCGTTCCTATGGGTTAGCAAGGGTAAATATGACCTAGGGTCTTTCCTTGAGCGATCAAATTTGAAGCGGAACTTATTCAGATAATTTAGTAATTAAGATTGGGTTTGTACACAATTTAGTATCCAAGACTAGTGGTCAGGTACACCTTGTGTGGAGAGGCAGGATCCTTTTGGTCCCAATAAATTGGCGACTGTTCGAAAAATCCAACAATCAAGTCCAACCGGTTTATTTTAGACACCACTTTTATCCGGAATATCAAATTGTGTAAAGGCAATAGTTGGGTTGATTTGATTTATAATTGTATTTAAAATATTAAAGCAATATAATTAAAATAAGCTATCTAGCATGCAACAACTAAGGACAGAGAAGACGTGGTTCACCATGATTTAAGATAACGCAGTGTCAGGATGATTGCGAGACACTCCTTGGATAGATATACCTTGGTGTGAACACTAGATTCCCTACTAAGCAGTTTCCCGGTTAGCATGTCACGAGGAACTAGGCTTTGAAGATTCTGATCGGATGGACTATGCTCAACTCCCGACGCTTTATCCAATTTATGGATATAAGCGGCCCATCTTGGATGCAGTGCATACTTTGGGCGCACGAATGAAGTAGCATAACCATAATATCCAACCTTTCTTAACACCTTAGTGTATCACCCAAGTGAGTGGTTGTGTTTCGAATCTCTTTCTGTCAATGGTTTGGTAAAATCTAAGGGTTTGTAGACAAATTAGAACTTCTGATAGTTCTCAGTCATCCTTAAAGATTTATAAGCTTAGTTTGTATTGTAGTGCGTTAAATTCTCATTTATGATTTAAACCAGCCCTTACTTAAATCTACCCAATAAATCCCTTAGTTATCCACCATGTACTAAACTTAAAGTGGTTTCATAGCTTCTAACATTGACCATGCTCAAGATGTCCTATATACGTCGACATGAGTCTTATACTCTTGACCAATGTCTTGATCTGGTCCTACGGCAATTTCCCATGTACTTTATAGTATTTCCGATGGGTTCATACCTTGACCAATGTATAAACACAGATAATTAATTACCTTATAATTGTCGACTTTATAAAAGGTTTTAATCACGTTTATTGGTGGAAGGATGATAATAACGAGGTTTAATATCATAGACAGAAAGTGAGTATGAAACAATAATCATCCTTAACTAGCATTATTAAATCATGGCAAACAATCAAGCAATTACCCACACATCATGGCAACAAGCATTTCTAATATTAATAAATCACAAACATCAAACAAGAATATTATAATAAATTTATAAAAGAAAGGATAGATGTTACCGAATAATGTCGGCAGAATAACACTTGTATTTCTTCATAATATCCATAGCGTTATAATGCTTGATAGCTTCTACTACTAACTACATACTAATCTCCTATTGATCACTAGAGAGCGACAATAGAGAGATAATTATTTTTCCAAATCTCTGTACTTTTCTCTCTCTAGAATCTAGAGAGAGAAAGTAGAGAGAGAACTAATCTCATATAGATCACTAGAGAGCGACTATAGAGAGATATTTGAGAGAGAAGTGAAGAATTGGTGTGTGTTGAAATGGTGGGATGAAGCCCCCATTTATAAAAAATGCTTGGTGGAAAAGTTATAAATAAATTGCTGGAAACCCCTGGCAAGTGGTTTGGCAGGGGGTTTGCATAGGGGGTATGCCTAAACCCCTGGCAGGGGGTATGTCTAAACCCCTGACAAGTTGGATTTTTGTTAGAAAATGGCTGGTAAACGGCTGGCAGGCCGTTTGGCAGGCCCGTTTGCAAGGGCAACCATTTTGTGTGCCCGTTTGCCAAGGTCGTATGGTAAGTCATTTTACATACTGGCAGGCCGTTTGGCAAGCCGTTTGGTCTGCCTGTTTCCTGGATCGTAACTTGATTTCTTGTCTTTCACCGTTTTCGCTCTAGAATCTCCGTTTTAGCTCCGATTCTCTTGATTCTTTTTGCATCGTCTTCGTAATTACTTTATCTACAAATTTAACCGAAAAAGTGATTATTTTGCCGACAAAGTTTTGAACTTTATGCTTTTGGGACTCAATATCGGGGGTAAAAACGTGACTTTTTACCAGAGATCAAGCAAGAGAAGATTCTATGATCTTATAGATATAGAATTTGGTTGTTGTAAACTTAATAATCAAAATCATTAATCTTGTGAGTTTACTTAGTATAATGTATGTCCTAGTATTGTCTTAGGATTATCATTACAAAGTGTATAAGTCTTGTAACTTCAATTAGTAGAAGCATAAGCTAGCTTAGTGATCTACTTCCTTAAAGGGACTTAGGAAGTTGATTAATCTCATTTGGAGATTAATACTTGTCCAAGGTGAAGACAAGTTGATCTAGGTTGGAGTTGATCTTTCAAATGGATAGGAAGATTATGTTTGTTGTCTACCAAAGAAGTTGAAGACTTATAAATCAGATCTCCACTGGGTTTGGAGAAAAGTGCTTAGTGAAGCACAAATCCCGATTAGTGTAATCGGGGAGTAGATTAAGGTGGATTAGTTAACATCCATCCGAACCACAATAAATCCTTATGTCTATGTTCTTTACATCACTTCATTCAAGCCGAAGGCAGGGGGGACTCAAAAACAACAAACGCCACTATTTAACTCAACTGTTTAGGCAAAACTCCACGCACAACTCGCATTGAAGACGCTCCCCTCGTTCGTAAGCTCAATGGACTCGCTGTGAGTATGGAAGAAGGATAGGGTCAGCAGGCCTTTCTATCTCTTTTATTCATCTTCTAGTTGTACTCTTACTTCAGTGTGGGGCGAACGGCGACCTCCGTTTGCAGGAAGGAAAGTGGCAACCGCCCTCAAGTAAAGACTTTTTCGAAGGTGGAGCCTTACTATATTCCAACACACATCTAGTTTGAGTTGAATTGGTTGATCATAGTTAATCGAATTTGGTGATCAATCAAAAATATGTTAAAAACTTATTAAGTAACTATTCACCCACCCATCTAGTTACTTACAATTGGTATCAGAGCGATTGCTCAAATCATTGCTCTATAAACGTTTTTAAAAGTGTCAAAATTCATTTTGTGCAAAAATTTAAGTCAACGATTTTCGGATCAACTCAAACTATGGGATACTTGGAGGAATTGGTGAAAGAAGCACCAATCTTTGATAAGAAAGATATTGATGTGTGGAAATTAAGATTTGAGACTTATCTCAAATCCAAAGATTACTACTTGTGGAGAATAATCAAAGTAGGAGATCTTGTTCCACAAGCAAGTTCAAGACTAGTGAAGTCAACATTTCAAAACAATGATGTTTTGAAACAATTTGATGTAATTTCACTAATTCGTGGAGTTCTTCCTAATGAAGAAAGAATAAAGATAATCTCATGTGAAAGTGCAATAGAATGTTGGGATTCACTATGCTCTCAAGGAGAAGAAAACTCTAGAAGTTTAAAGGGCAAAAGGGTAAGAGAGAATTTGGAGAAGCTTGGAGACTTTGATTTTCAAGAAAAGGGTTTGAATGGAGATGAAGATGTTTGCCTCATGGGTTTTTGGAATGATTTGAATCAAGATGGTCAAAATGAAGAAGAGGTTGAATCTCCCTTCAAAGAAGATGATGTCTCAAGCATGGATTGCAATGAGGTACATGTATTATATCCTTCTAATTATGAAGAATTGTTAGATGATTACAAGACTATTAAATTTGTGTATGATAGTAGTCGTGACAAAGTAAATCTATTAGAAAAAGAGTTACACAAAGTTAGACAACTTAACAAAGTTTTACTTGATGAAAACAACACTTTGAAAAGAAAACTTGAAACGATAACTACTTATGATTCATCAAGAGATAAACTTGAAATGAATGTGTATCACGACTCTAGCAAACACAAATCATGTAATCAAAGTCCATTCTCTATTATTAGGAAAATTGAGAACATGGGAAAAATGAACTAAGCTAGCAATTCAATAGACGGGAGAAGTCAAGGATTGGGTAACCTTAAAATCAATCAAAACCAATGATCAGAATATTAATGAGAATAACTTTTTCAAAAAGACTTTGAATTAATGAAAGGTTTTTCTTACAAATGCAAATTTTTTTTTTGAAAAATGATTTTAACAAGATTATTGAAGGAAGCTTACTTGCATTAGGATTGTGTGTTTATGTGAAACTATGTATTGCATGCTAAATACAAGACGGATGCATTTTGTGTATACTATGTATATGATTGAAAATATATATATATATATATATATATATATATATATATATATATATATACATATATGTGTGTATATATATATATGTATATATATATATATATATACATATAAATATAGTATATTATGTGTCATTGATGATTAAATATCAGGAGGATGTAATCATTCAATGTTAGGGAAAGAAAACTTGTCCTCAAGTATTCTATAGAACCTAAGAATCGTCAAAACGAGCTCAAAAGAAGTAGAAGTGAAGAAATTGGTGATCAGAAGAATCCACGGCTGAATCACGGCTGATCGCATACTCGACCGCAGATTCCTATTCTATACGTTTGGAAATCCTCTCACGACTGACACCACGGTCGACCGTGCTTCGACCGTGCGTGGTCTGATTCTATTTTAAATTAAATAAAACCCTCACTTTTTATTTCATTTAAACTCACTTCAAAACACACACACCTTGCACACGGCTGAGGAGATCGACCGCACGAAGAAAAACACGCATTCCTTCAATCTCAATTCCTACTTTCGGTATGATTAATCCTTGCTTTCCTAGCATTCAATTGTGTTTGTATGATGAATTAGGGTTATGAAGAAACCCTAACTAGAATGAATCAAAACTCAAATTGATGCAAACAATCAAAATTGTACTTGAAGAACAATTTAGAAACAATTGTAGTGATAATTGTAGTATATCTATGCATTGATTTAAATTTGGACAATTCTAGGGTTCATTATACATCTAGGTTAGATTTTCATAGAATCATTGTTCATATGATATAAACAACATTATTGCAATTTGAGTGTAATAATGTTAGATGTCAAAACATGTGTTGATGATGATCTCAAAAGTCTAGAACACATATGAACTTTGTGAAAATTCATAATCTAGTTGCAAACTTATTAACACTAATGAAGAGTGAAAATGTGAAGAACATTAACATCAAAACACCTAAGTATTGATGATAATTAAAGTTTGCAAAACTTGTTGCCTACAATTGAATTATACACTTTGAATTAATTTGAAGTATCATTGTGTAGTAATTGGCAAGAGGAAAGGGCAAGAACGTTGTCGCAAAAAGGAAAGACTCATACGATCCACCATCAGATCCTGAAGAGAGAATTGCTTACAACATTGAATTTCTGACAGGCAGAAAAATCGCTGACGAAAGAAGAGTTGCTCACACTCAAATGCCTGAACTTGTAAGGAAATTTGAAAAACTCAAATGGAAATCCTTCCTTACTCTGAACGGTCCTATTTATCCTTCTCTCATTTGAGAATTCTATGCTAACTTCAACTTCGTGAATGATGAAGTATTCTTCAATCTTCTGGATATTAATTATCGCTATCCACTCAAGGATTTGGGATTATGCTGGACGTTCCCACCGATGGCGAAAAATTCTATAATAGGCAACATGATCTATCAAATCTTCCTGACTTCATTTCAAACAAAACTCCTTTGATTGATACGCTATGTAAAGATGATGCTTCTCGAGATGAAATTAAGAAGTCTGATGTACAAGGTAAACATCTCCGTCATGAGTATGACGTCTGGAACAAAATAATTACTCACAATATCTACTGCAAATCCGGAAACTACTCAAATGTCCATGCCACTCAATTCGCTCTGATATGGTGTTTGGAGAATGAAATCAAAGTGAATATGGCTTATCTTATGGCATCAAGGATGAATGGAATCGTCACTGAAACCACTCGTGCATTGCCTTATGGGTTGCACCTTAATAGAGTGTTTGAATATCTGGGTATCACAAGTAATGACTTTCGTCAACCCAGTCATTTCATATTCAAAGGACCAAAAACTTCAGAAGTAACCCCACAAATGAAAAAGATTGATTGGTGAAGCAGGAACCAGTAGAGAAGAAACTGTGATTCCTGACAATGAAAATGAAGAGGCTAATGGACAAGTTGAAGAGTTAAGAATAATGGAAAAGATGGATAAAATCTATCAGAAACAAATCTAAAACCTCAAAAAGGAGTCAAAGATGGTGAAGATGATGAAGGGGGTGATGAGGAAGCTGACATGCAGGAAAAGTGATACTGAGGATGATGACTCGAGTGCGCCGGCCTAAAAATCTTTGAATTAACTTAAGTATTTTGTGTAATGTGTAAAACTATTATGTCGTGGTTGAATGTAGACATGATGCTTTTGAATATTGTAATGTCTTAATTAAAACAACTTGCTCAAAGGAAAATAAGACGTTAAAAAATTAAAAATGTGTTGCAGACAAAATGCGGTTGCAATCACGGCTAATCGTGATCCTGACCGCAGATTGACTGCAACCAATTTAAGCTTCATTAAATATACATCAAAAGCAAACCAATATCACTATTCTACAAGCAATATCCAAATACAATCAAACTTAACTCCAACTTTAAATTTCTTGAAGAAAATAATTACTCAAAATGGATGGAAAGCCTTTACTCAAGATTCCTTAAATTGAGATATCTCAAAGAACATCTTGCACCTCAAAGCAATGAGTTATTCAAAACCCTTTCTCTTCTCAAGCTCCAAACATCACTCAAATCTCAAAATGTCAAAAGTTCTTAATCATCTTCCATGTGATGAAAAGAAGAACCCTCAAGATGACTTTAGACACATCCAAGAAGAACATGAAGTGTTCTATGACTATCCTACTCTTCAAAGTAAGTTTGACAAAATTAGACGGGGATCATTTCTTTCACTCAAAACCTACACAGTTTCTTCGCTTGTCAAGCAATTCTATTCAAAGTTTGAATTTACCTCTGACCGAAAGGTAAAATTCACTCTGCTTGATCAAGACCATGTGATGACACTTAAGCGATTTGGCTACATCCTTAGAGTGTCAACAAAAGGAGCTGAGTTCTATGATATGAAGAATCATATACAACTCCTTCCCAAGTTCATTGCAAGAAGAGCACTAACCTCACTCTTTGATGTTAAAGCTAAGGGGTATAAAATACTATTAAATTTTACTAGGAAAAACTATTAAATACGATACAATTTTACACAAAATATGACAAGTTTTAATTATTTATTTACAAATGGGATATACCTAAACCTTGCTACAACACTATAGGCAGTGTACCTAATCGTAGAGTAGTGTAGTTTTTAGTAAGTCCGGTTCGTTCCACAGGGAGCTGGCTTATTTCACACTATATTTTAAACAATTATATTCGTACAAAATATATTATATTAATAATATATAAAAGGGAGTTTTACCGTTTAATGACCGGTTTGTCGATTTTATATTTTAAGCGAAGCGTAAAGTAAATGACGATATTTAACTAACAATATAAAATAAATAACAATAATTAAAATGACAATAAATAAAAGTACGAGAAAATATGAAATAAAATATATTATGCTTATTTAAACTTCCGTAATCATAATGTTTGACGTGTTGATTTTTAGTTTATTCCCATGGGTTAATTGTTCTTTGTCCTGGATTATTTAATATGCCCGTCTGGTTTTTGTCCATAACAGTCCATCAGTCATAAATATAAAGTGCGAGTGTCCTCGTCAAATTATCCTTATATCCGAAGTCAAATATTCCAACTAATTGGGGACTTAAACTGTAACAAGGTTTTAATACTTTGTTTAATAATTACACCAGGATATCGACTGCGTGTAATCCAAGGTTTAATACTTTGTTAACAATTACGCCAAGTGTCCTTGTATATAATTTCACCCCTGTTTTAATAATTCCATAGACTATTAATCCATTCCCGTGTCCGGTTAAATGAACGATTATTCGTACATATAAATATCCCGCCCATCGTGTCCGATCGAGTGTATATGGTTATTTATAGGGACGTCCAATTGTAAATCTTTATATTAAAATTAACAAACTATCATTTAGTTAAATAAATATAAAGCCCATTAATAGCCTATAGTCTAATTTCCACAAGTGTCGTTCTTTTGTCCAAACCCCAATTATGGTACAAAGCCCAATTACCCAATTTTAGATATTTTTAGCCCAACATCATGATTTCTTCAGTTCAAATAAGCATAATAACAACTTAGTTACGAGACATTAATTTAAAAAGGGAGAACATAACTTACATTGATTATTTAACGCGTAGTGTTACACGGACAGAGTTCCGGCTTAAAAACCCGTAAATAACCGTTACATAACCCAAACTAACTAATATAAAACTACCCTATACTATATATATATATATATATATATATATATATATATATATATATTATATATATATTTATTTATTATTTATTACAGAGTATTATTATTATTTTTTTTATGTTTTTTAAACTCGGCAGAATGCATGGCCTTTTATAGGCATTTCTGATTTTTGCAGCTCCGCGAGTTGCGGCATTTTAAGCCGGCAAACTCTGCGAGTCGCGGAGTTTGAAAATCCAGCTCACACAATTTTGGAACCTTGCTTGTCGACATAATTTATATATAAATATAAAATATAAATAATTAATATAATTATTTATATATTATATTATATTCTTGTGCATAGTAGACTTGTAATTTTTGGTCCATTGCGTCGGGCGTTGATAGTTGGCTCGGGTACCGGTTCCAGATTTTCGAACGCCTTTTCGTATAATTTAATATCTTGTACTTTGCGTTCCGCAACTTGTACTTTTGTCATTTTTAGACGTTTCTTATCAATAAGTTGAACCACTTGGATTGTATCTTGTACATTTGAGCTTTTTGGATGTTTTTGTTTTCAAATCGTCGTTTTCGCCTTTTGTCTTCGCACTTATTTAATATAAACGATTACAACTTAAAATAGAACAATTACAACTAAATAATTTACATATTGGGAGGATATTGCTACAAAATATATGTTCATTTGGAGCACTATCAAATATCCCTACACTTGAACGTTGCTTGTCCTCAAGCAATACATAACTTGAAATAATATAATACATCACACGAATCACTTCTTTATTCTTCACACTTTGTACATCAGTGATTTTGATATGGCGGTATAAATAATGATAGTAACGATAGAACCATGGTTAAAGGTGGGTGTGTCATCCACAGTTGCCTCGGGTTTAGGTCAACGACACTTGCAATCAAATAGCCGATTTACTTTCGGTTTCCAAAGCAAAGTGCACATTTGAAAGGAAATTTACAGTCCCACATGACTATGAAAATGTAGATCCTTAAGGAAATTGGATCTTTATGAAAACATTTGATCTTTTAAAAATTCAATCTAGCTTTTACCCTAGATAAGTTTTCCGGAATAACCCTTCACCGGTGTTTGCAAAATGATTTTTTGTGGGTTTTGTGGGTTTCAGATTTGAAAATTTTAGCTCAAAACTTATGGTTTTGTGTTACCCACTTGCTAATCTTGTATTAGGAAAGCAACACGTCCAGTTTACTTTTCCCGTATATTACCTTTCGGTAAACTACCTTCCGGTTGTAAAGGAAAGCGATGAACAAGCAACTGTTAAGGCAATGTCCCGTGACTTGCTTTTGATTATGGTCTATAAACGTGTCGGATGCTAGTACTATCCTTTGCAGGAGCAATAGTAAAGATCATCCTATGATTTTTCGGTCTGGCACAAGGTCCTGTCTCCGACCATGCTATGCAACCACCGTTCTTACGGTTGACACCCGATTTGGTTCAGGTGACCTAATGAATTCCAGGTGAATTCCTAGGATTTTACGTTCAATGGTAATGAATGCATTGAAAATAGGTTTTCAGAAAACAAATCGGTTTTAATTTTGATCAAAATATTTTCTCGTTCAAGCTCGAGTTTAGATATCATTGAATTTCATGAGTTTGTAATTCTCAATCTTTAAGGTCAATCTCAAGGATTGAGTAATATCAGGCTTAAAAGCTGATTTTTAATCTTTAAGGAGATTATCCTTTCTGGGGATCTGATTCATTAGTCTTATCAAGCTAATTTGCACGGTGCCCCCCATTGTACGAGATAAATCCTTCTCATGGTTAGGATAAATCCGACCACTTGGCGACCCTGTTTGATGCTGAGGTCCGTGGATTTCCTGCTGATTTTAGTGATGACTTTTCTAGATTTTTCGTCAACCTACAGCTGGTCTGGACGACAACTTCTTGACCTAAATCAAGAAGCCCGTGTCTTTTTTGGAAGACTTTACTTCCTTTTAATGATGGAATTGATTCATCGTGTAGATCCATCTTTTCTTTTCTTTCATCGGGTAAAATAGTTAATTTAGTCCAAAACAAAAGCACCTGCAATAAACTATACAGAAACATGTGCTAGATAGTTTTTAATTGAATAACTAGGTACATTCTCCCCACACTTAGTTTCTTTCTTTGCCTTTTTATTCTCCTTTATTCCATTTTAAATGAATTCAAGCGTTTTAGGGTGTTTCTCAATTTATGTCCTTTCCGAGGTAACGATAATTTCGGTATTAACACCTAGTTTTCACCGTTCATAAATATATATAAACATGATTTTAAATTCATTTAGTTGAAAATTTTTCAAATTTTCATAAAATTTGGCAAATAAACCAAGTATAAACCCGAGAGAATTTATAACCCTTCCCCACACTTGAGATCATGCAATGTCCTCATTTGCATGAAATCAGACTCTAATTATAAATTCATGAGGGTGATTAGTGTAGAAAAGTGATTGAAAATACCCAGTTTGTAATTACAAAGCTCGACGAATGATAGATGGCGCGCCTCATCGTTCATTCCTTCTTGTTTTATCACACATGCTTTTTTTTAAAAACGGCTGTTTTTCTAAACTGTTTACTAATATTTGAAAAGGCATCTTTTACCCTAATCATGCATTTTTATTAACGAGTTATACACTAACCCGAACCCCTAATTTAACGTTAAGTGGTGTTAGACTTCCCCACACTTAGCTGACGACATGTGAAGTCGGTAGAATAAGTTCCACGAATTAAAATAGTGAGCCAGTTATTTACATCTCGGGTGGTATATATTATATCAATGGGTTTAAAGTTTAGACCCACCCGATCGTCACTACCTAATTCTTTTTTAAGTGTAGCTTTTAGTAAATGGATATGTCTCTTTTCTGGTTCTTGGTCAAATGGATCGATATACACCGACATACTTATTTCTATAGGGTGGACAATTCCTAATATTTCCTTCCTTTTATTCTCGTGATCAAAGTTTTCACCTCTATTACCCGATTGGGTGAAATCCGAGGTGTCATTATCTATTACAGCTCGTAGTTCATCTTCGGTAGATGACTCGTCTATTGAGAATATTGGGTTGGAAGATTGTGTAATGGTGAAGTTCGGTTTGGCCTCGGGGGTAAAATTTTCAACGTTATCGTTTTCCCAAGAGTACCAATTTGTCACCCTTACTTCTTCTTCATCATCGATTGATGGATTGATGATTTCGTCGGTAGAGGCTAATGTGTCGATATGTTGTGAAATTGGTAAAGCTGAATAAAAAGTATCATCGGGATAGTTGGTGATTTCGGAGCTCTCGAATTTATCAAAATTCGATGATATGAGATTTTCTTGCACACGACTCCTCAGATCAACAGGTGTGTAATCTGATAGAGTTTCAGCTTGCCGATTTACAAACTCTCTCATTTGTTCATTTTGAGCATCAAGTTCTTCGAGTTTGATTTTCATATAATCTAAAGAATTTTCAGGCACATAATTTTCCTCGTCTTCTGGTTGTTGAGTTTGGATATATTCTTGGGAATAATCCCAATTTGAATTGTATTCCTCATAATCATTCCATTCAGGTTCTATGGGTGCATAATTTTCCATAGGAACGTAATAATAACATTTCCATGTTGAGTGATAATCTCCACAGATTTCACAACCAGTTATTGTTTCGTCATTCGTGATCCAAGATTGACCGAACGAATTGTCATCAACGCCTGTTTGAGAGTATTGATTTCGTATGTCATAAAGAGTTTCCAAAATATTTTCGAGATTTTCCATAATGCGCTTATTACCAAATTTTAGCTACAATGTGGTGCATTTACTTAATTATCCTATTAGTTATAAAAATAAAAATTATATAAGTTATCAAATTAATAGACTTTTCTGCTTTTGCCCACGATTTGAATAGCCAATAGATGCAGCAGGGAGCCAGAACCCTTTAAATCGGAAGATCACAACTCAGCCACTAACAAATCCAACTATTACTACGAAGCAGAAAATTTTGATGTCTATCAATTTAACCGCTTAAAATAATTTTTCGTTTTGAATTATTAGAGAAGAAATAGAGAAAATTCTAAGTCCTAAAAACTATAGTGGCGAGAAATAAGAAAGAAAAAGAGCGCGTCGAAAAATGTCGAAAAATAAAAGGGTTGAAAAATAAAAGGCGTCGAAAAATAGAAAGTAGCGCGTCGTAACTTCAAAAGGCACTAAAAACTAAGAATTAAAAGTTGCGCCTAAAAATATTAAAACTTAAAAGGAATTCTATATCCCAAATGGCAATAACTTAAAAAGGTACTAAAAACTTAGAACGACGTCGCAAAATTCTAAAGCACGTAAACCTTAGTCTAAAGAAAAAGCACTTAAGGAATTTTACGGCAAAGCCTAAAAATCTAGAAATAAAAATAACTACGGCAAAAAACTATATCTTAAAACTAAATACGAGCGAAAAATACAAAAATTAAGCTAAAACAAATAAAAAGGTACAAAATATAAAAATAATCTTAAAGTTGTAAAAAGTACAATTTTTATAAAAATACTATTTTTATATTATTTATTTTATAAAAGTGTTAATTTTATAATTTAATAAAACTAAATAAACTAAATATACAAATTAAATAAAAACTAAATTAACTAATTAAATAAATAAAACCTATTTAGGGTTTAAATAATAATAATAATAATAAACTCTGTAATTAATGCGAAATTAGGGTTTCTGTCAGGCGCGTCAGGGCAGCTCCGCGAGTCGTGGTTCCACCTGGCAACAAACTCCGCGAGTCGCGGAGATTTGAAATTAAAATGACAAGTTTCGTTTTTTTTAAAAATATTTATATTAATTAAATAAAACTTATATTTAAAAACTAAAATATAAATACTTTATAATTTTATAAATAGAAATATAAAAAAAATAAATTTATATATATATATATTTTTTTTTCGATTTTTAATTTTTTAAAATTTTTTTTATTTTATATTTTTGGACACTTATAATAAATAAGAAAATATTTTTACGAAATAAGAAATAATATATTTTTACAAAAATATAGTTTTTCACCCGATCCCCGGCAGCGGCGCCAAAATACTTGATGTTAAAGCTAAGGGGTATAAAATACTATTAAATTTTACTAGGAAAAACTATTAAATACGATACAATTTTACACAAAATATGACAAGTTTTAATTATTTATTTACAAATGGGATATACCTAAACCTTGCTACAACACTATAGGCAGTGTACCTAATCGTAGAGTAGTGTAGTTTTTAGTAAGTCCGGTTCGTTCCACAGGGAGCTGGCTTATTTCACACTATATTTTAAACAATTATATTCGTACAAAATATATTATATTAATAATATATAAAAGGGGATTTTACCGTTTAATGACCGGTTTGTCGATTTTATATTTTAAGCGAAGCGTAAAGTAAATGACGATATTTAACTAACAATATAAAATAAATAACAATAATTAAAATGACAATAAATAAAAGTACGAGGAAATATGAAATAAAATATATTATGCTTATTTAAACTTCCGTAATCATGATGTTTGACGTGTTGATTTTTAGTTTATTCCCATGGGTTAATTGTTCTTTGTCCTGGATTATTTAATATTCCCGTCTGGTTTTTGTCCATAACAGTCCATCAGTCATAAATATAAAGTGCGAGTGTCCTCGTCAAATTATCCTTATATCCGAAGTCAAATATTCCAACTAATTGGGGACTTAAACTGTAACACGGTTTTAATACTTTGTTTAATAATTACACCAGGATATCGACTGCATGTAATCCAAGGTTTAATACTTTGTTAACAATTACGCCAAGTGTCCTTGTACATAATTTCACCCCTGTTTTAATAATTCCATAGACTATTAATCCATTCCCGTGTCCGGTTAAATGAACGATTATTCGTACATATAAATATCCCGCCCATCGTGTCCGATCGAGTGTATATGGTTATTTATAGGGATGTCCAATTGTAAATCTTTATATTATAATTAACAAACTATCATTTAGTTAAATAAATATAAAGCCCATTAATAGCCTATAGTCTAATTTCCACAAGTGTCGTTCTTTTGTCCAAACCCCAATTATGGTACAAAGCCCAATTACCCAATTTTAGATATTTTTAGCCCAACATCATGATTTCTTCGGTTCAAATAAGCATAATAACAACTTAGTTACGAGACATTAATTTAAAAAGGGAGAACATAACTTACATTGATTATTTAACGCGTAGTGTTACACGGACAGAGTTCCGGCTTAAAAACCCGTAAATAACCGTTACATAACCCAAACTAACTAATATAAAACTACCCTATACTATATATATATTATATATATATATATATTTATTATTTATTACCGAGTATTATTATTATTATTTTTATGTTTTTTAAACTCGGCAGAATGCTGTGATGACCCGGGAAATTCCGACCAAATTTAAACTTAATCTTTATATGTTCCAACACGATAAGCAAAGTCTGTGATGTTGAATCTCGAAAACTTTGAAACTAGGTTCATATATGCAATTGACATTCGACTGTTCTCGACGATTCACGAACAATTACTTGTAAATAAATATATAATTAAACACATGTATATAAATAAAAATTTGAAATATTATAATATAAGATTTAGTTGTTATAACAAAATATGAAAAATAATATACACAATTAAGAATATTGTAATAAATTATAAATATTATATGTAGAAATTATTAACAATTAGTTATATGCAAATAATTACAAGTTAAAAATATATTTGTTATAATTAACACTAATATTATTATTACTAATTCTATTATTATTATTAATATCAAAATCAATATTAATATTTTTAATATTACGAATATTGTTATTACTACTACTATTAATATTATTATTAGTATTATTATTATTATTAATAATATTATTAACATACTTATTAACTATTAATATTAAATAAAAAATTGTTAATTACGTAATAACCATATCAATATTGTTATGTTTCACTGTCTGAGTTATTTTTCCTGTCTCCCTTTCTATTCAACTTATGATATAATTTTTTTTTTGCAAAAGTTAAAACTAAAAAAAAATAAAAAAATAAAAAAATAAAATAAAATAAAAATGATCTCCTTGATTAATCTATCTATTATAATGCTTGATCGTCTTTAATCTCCATCACCAAGTTTTATTTTAATATTATATTTATTTATGGAATTCTGTCGACAAATTGCAAAAAGTTGAAATCAGTTTCAAGTCATTATCTATTTTATTTTCTGTCTCTTCTTGAATCTTTTATCACCATCTCAATTGATTTCTGTATAAGAATAAAAATATTATTATATATTACTGTTCTCTATTCGTCCGTGAATTAAAGCACATCTTATTGAATTGAGAATTTATGTAAGCTAGATATTATTATCTTCTCTCACTCTCTTTATCTATCTCTCTTTATGTGGTATTGGAAAACTCATATATTTCTCCTTCTTCTTGATCACAACCAAACCACCATCAAGGACCACCATAACTTGCAACGTTTCTATTCTAGTTATTGCTATTGTTCGCTGATGCCTCTCCTTTTCTTTTTTCTTTTTCTAATCACCAAGAAACCCACAAACATGTTACTACCATCGAAGACCCATAACCAAACCACTGACCGATCACTGCTATTGTTTCTGTCATGAACACTCGGCACGCACCACTACAACCCGAAATCTATGGTTCATGGCTACTTCTCGTTGCTTCTTGTTCACCCGCCAACCTCAACCACAATAAATCATCATCATCGATCATATAATACATTTAACCATTATTGTGTTATCATTTATTTCGGTAATTATACTCGAACCAAACACCACAACCCATCCATACAGCTCGCCACTACTGCGGTATTATACTACTATTTTTTTTTCTCTTCTTCTTTGTTAGCTTAATATCATCATCGTATGAAGTTAATTATGACCCACTACTGCTAACTCCCAACACCCATGCATCCCTCACCATGATCATCACCCTCTCTACATTTTTTTTTCTTCGTTTCTACTTATCCCCGAAAACCACACTCATAACTATTGCTTCCCTCGATATTTTTTTTGTCTCCTTTCAACCACCATCGAAGACTGAATTATGTTCACAATTTGATATAGTTTTCATTTTAGATGTAGAGGATATTATTATATAAGGCACTAGCTTGCATATTCCAAGACATGTGATAATATGGTGGGACAATCTAAAACTTATTGGAAGACAAAGTTGGATAAAGAATTTGATTTGTATAATTAAGATGGGGCCGTAAATATTTGTTTATGTCAAAGTAATAGTGGACAGAAATATAATACTAGATATTATACATACCAATGAGTTGAAAAAGCTTTAGTGCCGAGCTTGTTGGGAAAGGATATTGATAAAAAAAAAATGTTAGTGCCGAGCTTTAGTACCAAAGGGAAATGATATTGATGATGTTAAAGACGATGTGATGATGATGGTTATGATCATAATGTTTCAATGATGCGTTGATGATAATAATAAAAAAAAGAAGTAAAGAAAATGATTACGGTATTGATTTAGGGTAACGGGTCTTTTAAAAATTGGTGAGGGTTGTTGGGCTTATCGACTAGGCTCCTTATATAATACTTGGTGGACTTTAACTTTGGACTTCAATTGGGATTAATTGAACGGGTTATTAAGTTCAGATCGGGATTCAAAATGGTATATAGTAAACGGAGCAGTGGTTAGGTGTATTTGCTTGGAATGGGAGGTTTCGAGTTCGAGTCCCGTCCCGGGCAATTTATTCCTTTTTATTGTTTCTAAGGTATTATTTGTTATCATTATTATTATTATTATTATTATTATTATTATTATTATTATTATTATTATTATTATTATTATTATTATTATTATTATTATTATTATTATTATTATTATTATTATTATTATTATTATTGTTATTATTATTATTATTATTATTATTATTATTATTATTATTATTATTAGTAACATATTATACATATATTTTATTATCATTATATCTTTTAACTTTATTATTACTATTATTATTATTATCAGTATTATTATTAATATTAGTATTATTATTATAATTATCATTTTTAACATTAATATTATTATTATTATCATTATTATTGATTTAACTAAAGTTACTAAAAGTGTTATTATGTTCATTACAACGGATATTATTTATAATTATTACTTATAGCATAAGTGTAATAATATTACAAGTTACTATGTTTTTATATCTTAACTAACAAATTATTATAACATTAAATTATATATTTTATATATAACATAACAAATTATAGGTACTAATATAATTATACATAAACATATTAATATCAATACATTATAAAATATATATATAAACTTTGTTCGATTACAATGTGTTAATATATATAATTGATATAGGTTCGTGAATCCGAGGCCAACCCTGCATTGTTCAGTATAGTCATATGTATTTTTACTACAAAATACAATATGTGAGTTTCATTTGCTCCCTTTTTACTCATTACATTTTTGGGCTGAGAATACATGCAAATGCTTTATTAACTGCTTTATAATATTTATATGTGTGAGTTTCATTAATCCCTTTTTAAATGCTTTTGAAATATATATTTTTGGGACTGAGAATGCATGCGCTGTTTTTTATAAATGTTTTACGAAATGGACACAAGTGATTGAAACTACATTATATGATTGAATGATTGAAATCGAATATGCCCCTTTTTATATAGTCTGGTAATCTAAGAATTAGGGAACAGACACCCTAATTGACGCGAACTCTAAAGATAGATCTATTGGGCCTAACAAACCCCATCCAAAGTACCGGATGCTTTAGTACTTCGAAATTTATATCATGTCCGAAGGAGGATCCCGGAATGATGGGGATATTCTTATATGCATATTGTGAATGTCGGTTACCAGGTGTTCAATCCATATGAATGATTATTTTTGTCTCTATGCATGGGACGTATATTTATGAGAAATGAAAATCTTGTGGTCTATTAAAATTATCAAAAGATTATTTATGTTAAACTAATGAACTCACCAACCTTTTGGTTGACACTTGAAAGCATGTTTATTCTCAGGTATAAAAGAAATCTTCCGCTGTGCATTTGCTCATTTTAGAGATATTACTTGGAGTCATTCATGACATATTTCAAAAGACGTTGCATTCGAATCGTCGCGTTCATCAAGATTATTATTAAGTCAATTATAGTTACATGTATTATGAAATAGTATGCCTGCCGTCAACTTTCGATGTAATGAAAGATTGTCTTTTCAAAAACGAATGCAATGTTTGTAAAATGTATCATATAGAGGTCAAGTACCTCGCGATGTAATCAACTGTTGTGAATCATTTAGAATCGATATGGACTTCGTCCGGGTGGATTAGGATGGGTCTTTTCAGTTGGTATCAGAGCAGTGGTCTTAGCGAACCAGGTCTGCATTAGTGTGTCTAACCGATAAGTCGTTAGGATGCATTAGTGAGTCTGGACTCCGACCGTGTCTGCATGTTAATAGCTTTGCTTATCATTTCGTGTCGAAAATTTCCTGCTTATCATTCTTAGGGAATCACTTGCTTATCAATCTTAGTCTAGACACGTTTTACTGCATTGACTGCATGAATAGTGTATAGACAAAATTCATAACTTAGCGTATCTGATACTTTATATCTTAGCGTATCTGTTACTGTAACTTTACCTGACAACTTCCGTAGATTCCTCCGTAACTTATGGGATTTTAGTATTATATATGCATATGTAAATTATGTATTGCAGGGTACTAATCTACATCCTATAACCTATTTCTTATCGAAAATCCTCCATCTGATCGTACGAGATGAATCCTGCAACCAGTTCGAGTCCCTCAGATTCCGATAGCTATTTCGATAGTTATTCCGATAGCTATTCCGACATAGATGTTCACCTGAGCTCCGAAAACAGCGTCATCGGCATGAATCAACCAATCAGCCATTATCAAATCATCTGATGGGTTCGTAGTCGACTTAATTAATGGAAATGCGCAGAAGGCAATCCCTTCCACCAACCGAATTCACCTCTTGACAATGAACCTGAAGCGTTTACCGGCGAACCTGTTTGAGACACCAATTTCAGTCTCATTTCCGGGGTAACTCGACAAGATTATATTCTATCCACAATTCTGAACCTTATTCATCCGCTCGTTCCGACCGACAATCATCCTGGAGTAATAGGTCAACGAACTTCGCGCTCGAATAACCAATTCGGAGAATATGGTGCAAAATGTACCAGCTTCAGCAACATCACCGGCACCAACAGTACAATCAATAACAGCACCAGTACCATCAACAATCCATGCTTCAATATCATCATCTGAACTTTGAGTATGATCTTCGTTCGACATGCCGAATATGTAATCTCTAAAGTTTTAGAGATTATTTATTCTAGTTCCAACCGAAGAGCAAATGAGTTTAATATCATATTAACTCATTAAATCCATGAATACATCTGAAGAAAATATATATGTATATATGTTTTCATAAAGATTGTAATTAAAAATTCTCTTGTACAAACTGTTAATGGTGAAAATATTTTAACGGGTAGGTAATACCCGAGGACTATTTAAATTTCACATTAATAAGTTACATCGTACGTTCTTCGAATCTGTTTCAACAGTCATATACTATCCTACTTACATCCACCGATATACAAATCCGTTCACCACAGAATAACCATATTCATCCAATTATATATTTGGATTTTGACCTATCAGAATCTAACAAGTGGCATAATGAAGAAATAATGGACACAATAAAAATTGGTTAGAAACAGATTAATTAACAATATGAAATTCTATTAAGAATCCACGCTAACAAAATCCTAGCTAACTGTTCCTAGCTAACTGTTAATTCCGTATTACCATTTAATTATCGCAATTTATTTATCGCAGATTATTTATCGCAATTTACATTCTCGCAATTTTATTTATTGTCATTTAATTTCTGTTATTTACTTTACGCACTTTATTTATCGTTATTTAATTCCTGTTATTTATTTTACACACTTTAAATATCGGGACACGTATACAAGGTTTTGACATATCATATCGACGCATCTATATATATTATTTGGAATCACCATAGACACTCTATATGCAGTAATGATCGAGTTCTCTATACAGGGTTGAGGTTGATTCTACAATAATATATATACTTTGAGTTGTGATCGAGTCTGAGACAAATACGGGTCACGATACGTATTAATTAATTCGAATATTATATATTAAACTATATATGAATTATTGAATTGCTAACTGTGGACTATCAACTGTGGACTACCAACATTGGACAATTAAAATGAATTAAAATATTGACTATAATATATGAAACTAAATAATTCTTCAAGTTTGCCACTTGAATTCATCTTAAACCTCATTTGTATCTTCACGATTACATTCTGCGTTCAAACCTTTCATGATTCTTGAAAACACCTCAACCGAGAGGATGAATCAACCGCACTTCATCTACGGAAGGAAAGATTTGTGCATATAGTTATGCACCTGAGAAACTCTCGGCAACTGAGTAAAAGTTTAACACGTAGCCGCGTCAGATCCTTTGGCATTTATTAGCAAAAATAACTTTGCGATCCCTTTTCAAAGTAGCAAATTTTGTCACAGCTTCAGCAAATCAACTTCGACTTTTCGTTCGAAACAACCTCATTATCACCTTGACTAATATGTATGTTCATTTATTGTTACCGGGAACCTTTTATATTCCACCATATTACCGCCAGCGTTTAATCATCTAAAAACATAATTTTCTTGAAATCACCTCAGATCGATAACCAATGATTCAGATATGGTAGCAGTAAATGTAGAGGAATTGGCAATAAGTACTTTGAAAACTCACAGCATATCTACATCAACAGTTATATGTATTCATATAACATTTATTTCTTAGAATTATGATCTTCCACTCTAAAATTCGGAAAAGCACCCAGTCTGCAAATTAACGCTATGAATTTTGAAAGGTTGAATGAAGCAACAAAAACTGTAAACGACCTCAATGGCCAAAAGTTTGATAATAAAGAATAGTATGTTGGAAAAACTCAGAAAAGTTGGAACTGAAAAATGGATTGAGCTAACCACGAAGGAAGCCAAGGATAAATACAAGGATCAAACTCTATATTCAAAGAATCCAGATAATTCTAGATCTGTTGAAATCTTTAGAGAATATCTTGCTTCGAAGTCATGTTAAAATCTTACGGAAAATTTTTCTTCATCAACCGTCGAACTTAGAAATTCCAAAATATCATCATCAATATCTTCGATATTTCTGAGGATATTTTCATAAATATTCTTGTCCGAAATTATATACCTCTTCGTGCTTCCTGTGTATCATTATATTGGAAACATTCAATAGAAAATTTAGTACCGAAAAGCAGATTATGCGACACTATGAAGAAAGCCGTGGACAAATCACAAAGAATAAGTTTGACTTCAAAGAATCCAAATGATTAATGTCTGCTAAGGTCTTTAGTGAATATCTTTCTCCTTACTCTAAACCCTTACGAACAATAGTCTCCATCATCCTCTGATCTTAGATATTCAAAGATATTATCGTATCTTTCATTATAAATATCCTCCATATTTCTGAAGATATTTTCATAACTATTCTTATCTGAAATCATTGATCTCTTCGTGATATCAGTGTTACATCATATAGAAACTGTTAGTTTCTATATTATGTAAACTTTAGAGCTTAAAATATGAATGTTTTTGGAAGTAGTGTTGGGAACTGATGCATGAGTTAGTATAATATAATGACACTTGATCAACGTGATTATATTATAGTAAGTCATGCTGAGTTTCTAATGAAACCTGATGATGGTTCACAGTAGATTATACCATCATCATGTGTCATGTTACATAACTCTTTCATTCTACATAACCTCCGAACATATCAAGAAGAATATATTCTTGATAGTTCTATCATCTGTATTTTTGATAAATTTGAAAATCAAATCGTGCTATCACGTTCCACCCTGCTTAGAACATTATAATCATTTAGAACTCTATATCTACAAATTCTGGACCATTATTCGCTTAATTTAAAGTCGGGAAAAGAAAACAAGAGCATGAAGCTCCGATATATAAGAAAAATATAAAGCCCAACAACACCACCGAAATTACAAACTGTGGATATCAGTGCGTATAGCAATATAAAGACACGGGAGAATTATAAATACAATAATCCCTAGACCATAGTAGAAATAAACAGATTCTTCCGGTGGGAGTTGGAAAAGAAGAATGATCATTGCGATAGTCAGAATAAGAACAAGGATTAGAACCGGATTAAGCATTATTATAATCTTTTAGATATATGAACTGAGAAAGAAGGTATAGAAGTGGTGGAAACTAATGGAATGGAAAAAAATAAATTTATAGTGGAAATATCAGACAGAGCAATCAAGGCAGATCATCGCATTTAATTAAAGAGATCCTAACTTCCTCATTTACCGAAGAATCATATCTTTTAGATTTCGAAGATTTTCTTTGAAATCCCTTGAATTCCGGAATTCAACCAAGACAACGTCAAAATTTAAGATGCACCTTATCTTCTAAATTCAATCATGACTACGTCACAAGTTAAAACGAAACTTCATTTATTCATTTCACTCCTTTGCGATAGCTTCATTTGTACACTTCGAATAATCGAATCATTTTACCTTTAGTACTCAATAGTAAAAAAAAAAAAAAACTCTATTTATCAACTCTTATTCGTCATGAAAACATTTTTATTGTTAGCCATGACGATCACACTCAAATTTCGGGACGAAATTTCTTTAACGGGTAGGTACTGTGATGACCCGGGAAATTCCGACCAAATTTAAACTTAATCTTTATATGTTCCGACACGATAAGCAAAGTCTGTGATGTTGAATCTCGAAAACTTTGAAACTACGTTCATATATGGAATTGACATTCGACTGTTCTCGACGATTCACGAACAATTACTTGTAAATAAATATATAATTAAACACATGTATATAAATAAAAATTTGAAATATTATAATATAAGATTTAGTTGTTATAACAAAATATGAAAAATAATATACACAATTAAGAATATTGTAATAAATTATAAATATTATATGTATAAATTATTAACAATTAGTTATATGCAAATAATTACAAGTTAAAAATATATTTGTTATAATTAACACTAATATTATTATTACTAATTCTATTATTATTATTAATATCAAAATCAATATTAATATTTTTAATATTACGAATATTGTTATTACTACTACTATTAATATTATTATTAGTATTAGTATTATTATTAATAATATTATTAACATACTTATTAACTATTAATATTAAATAAAAAATTGTTAATTACGTAATAACCATATCAATATTGTTATGTTTCACTGTCTGAGTTATTTTTCCTGTCTCCCTTTCTATTCAACTTATGATATAATTTTTTTTTTGCAAAAGTTAAAACTAAAAAAAAATAAAAAAATAAAAAAATAAAATAAAAATGATCTCCTTGATTAATCTATCTATTATAATGCTTGATCGTCTTTAATCTCCATCACCAAGTTTTATTTTAATATTATATTTATTTATGGAATTCTGTCGACAAATTGCAAAAAGTTGAAATCAGTTTCAAGTCATTATCTATTTTATTTTCTGTCTCTTCTTGAATCTTTTATCACCATCTCAATTGATTTCTGTATAAGAATAAAAATATTATTATATATTACTGTTCTCTATTCGTCCGTGAATTAAAGCACATCTTATTGAATTGAGAATTTATGTAAGCTAGATATTATTATCTTCTCTCACTCCCTTTATCTATCTCTCTTTATGTGGTATTGGAAAACTCATATATTTCTCCTTCTTCTTGATCACAACCAAACCACCATCAAGAACCACCATAACTTGCAACGTTTCTATTCTAGTTATTGCTATTGTTCGCTGATGCCTCTCCTTTTCTTTTTTCTTTTTCTAATCACCAAGAAACCCACAAACATGTTACTACCATCGAAGACCCATAACCAAACCACTGACCGATCACTGCTATTGTTTCTGTCATGAACACTCGGCACGCACCACTACAACCCGAAATCTATGGTTCATGGCTACTTCTCGTTGCTTCTTGTTCACCCGCCAACCTCAACCACAATAAATCATCATCATCGATCATATAATACATTTAACCATTATTGTGTTATCATTTATTTCGGTAATTATACTCGAACCAAACACCACAACCCATCCATACAGCTCGCCACTACTGCGGTATTATACTACTATTTTTTTTTCTCTTCTTCTTTGTTAGCTTAATATCATCATCGTATGAAGTTAATTATGACCCACTACTGCTAACTCCCAACACCCATGCATCCCTCACCATGATCATCACCCTCTCTACATTTTTTTTTTCTTCGTTTCTACTCATCCCCGAAAACCACACTCATAACTATTGCTTCCCTCGATAATTTTTTTTGTCTCCTTTCAACCACCATTGAAGACTGAATTATGTTCACAATTTGATATAGTTTTCATTTTAGATGTAGAGGATATTATTATATAAGGCACTAGCTTGTATATTCCAAGACATGTGATAATATGGTGGGACAATCTAAAACTTATTGGAAGACAAAGTTGGATAAAGAATTTGATTTGTATAATTAAGATGGGGCCGTAAATATTTGTTTATGTCAAAGTAATAGTGGACAGAAATATAATACTAGATATTATACATACCAATGAGTTGAAAAAGCTTTAGTACCGAGCTTGTTGGGAAAGGATATTGATAAAAAAAAATGTTAGTGCCGAGCTTTAGTACCAAAGGGAAATGATATTGATGATGTTAAAGACGATGTGATGATGATGGTTATGATCATAATGTTTCAATGATGCGTTGATGATAATAAAAAAAAAAGAAGTAAAGAAAATGATTACGGTATTGATTTAGGGTAACGGGTCTTTTAAAAATTGGTGAGGGTTGTTGGGCTTATCGACTAGGCTCCTTATATAATACTTGGTGGACTTTAACTTTGGACTTCAATTGGGATTAATTGAACGGGTTATTAAGTTCGGATCGGGATTCAAAATGGTATATAGTAAACGGAGCAGTGGTTAGGTGTGTTTGCTTGGAATGGGAGGTTTCGAGTTCGAGTCCCGTCCCGGGCTATTTATTCCTTTTTATTGTTTCTAAGGTATTATTATTATTATTATTATTATTATTATTATTATTATTATTATTATTATTATTATTATTATTATTATTATTATTAGTAACATATTATACATATATTTTATTATCATTATATCTTTTAACTTTATTATTACTATTATTATTATTATCAGTATTATTATTAATATTAGTATTATTATTATAATTATCATTTTTAACATTAATATTATTATTATTATCATTATTATTGATTTAACTAAAGTTACTAAAAGTATTATTATGTTCATTACAACGGATATTATTTATAATTATTACTTATAGCATAAGTATAATAATATTACAAGTTACTATGTTTTTATATCTTAACTAACAAATTATTATAACATTAAATTATATATTTTATATATAACATAACATATTATAGGTACTAATATAATTATACATAAACATATTAATATCAATACATTATAAAATATATATATAAACTTTGTTCGATTACAATGTGTTAATATATATAATTGATATAGGTTCGTGAATCCGAGGCCAACCCTGCATTGTTCAGTATAGTCATATGTATTTTTACTACAAAATACAATATGTGAGTTTCATTTGCTCCCTTTTTACTCATTACATTTTTGGGCTGAGAATACATGCAAATGCTTTATTAACTGCTTTATAATATTTATATGTGTGAGTTTCATTAATCCCTTTTTAAATGCTTTTGCAATATATATTTTTGGGAATGAGAATGCATGCGCTGTTTTTTATAAATGTTTTACGAAATGGACACAAGTGATTGAAACTACATTATATGATTGAATGATCGAAATCGAATATGCCCCTTTTTATATAGTCTGGTAATCTAAGAATTAGGGAACAGACACCCTAATTGACGCGAACTCTAAAGATAGATCTATTGGGCCTAACAAACCCCATCCAAAGTACCGGATGCTTTAGTAATTCGAAATTTATATCATGTCCGAAGGAGGATCCCGGAATGATGGGGATATTCTTATATGCATATTGTGAATGTCGGTTACCAGGTGTTCAATCCATATGAATGATTATTTTTGTCTCTATGCATGGGACGTATATTTATGAGAAATGAAAATCTTGTGGTCTATTAAAATTATGAAAAGATTATTTATGTTAAACTAATGAACTCACCAACCTTTTGGTTGACACTTGAAAGCATGTTTATTCTCAGGTATAAAAGAAATCTTCCGCTGTGCATTTGCTCATTTTAGAGATATTACTTGGAGTCATTCATGACATATTTCAAAAGACGTTGCATTCGAATCGTCGCGTTCATCAAGATTATTATTAAGTCAATTATAGTTACATGTATTATGAAATAGTATGCCTGCCATCAACTTTCGATGTAATGAAAGATTGTCTTTTCAAAAACGAATGCAATGTTTATAAAATGTATCATATAGAGGTCAAGTACCTCGCGATGTAATCAACTGTTGTGAATCGTTTATAATCGATATGGACTTCGTCCGGATGGATTAGGACGGGTCCTTTCAAATGCATGGCCTTTTATAGGCATTTCTGATTTTTGCAGCTCCGCGAGTTACGGCATTTTAAGCCTGCAAACTCCGCGAGTCGCGGAGTTTGAAAATCCAGCTCACACAATTTTGGAACCTTGCTTGTCGACATAATTTATATATAAATATAAAATATAAATAATTAATATAATTATTTATATATTATATTATATTCTTGTGCATAGTAGACTTGTAATTTTTGGTCCATTGCGTCGGGCGTTGATAGTTGGCTCGGGTACCGGTTCCGGATTTTCGAACGCCTTTTCGTATAATTTAATATCTTGTACTTTGCGTTCCGCAACTTGTACTTTTGTCATTTTTAGACGTTTCTTATCAATAAGTTGAACCACTTGGATTGTATCTTGTACATTTGAGCTTTTTGGACGTTTTTGTCTTCAAATCGTCGTTTTCGCCTTTTGTCTTCGCACTTATTTAATATAAACGATTACAACTTAAAATAGAACAATTACAACTAAATAATTTACATATTGGGAGGATATTGCTACAAAATATATGTTCATTTAGAGCACTATCACTCTTCATTGATCCAGAACTAAAACTAAGTACTCTCTGTCAAGAAGGAGTTTTTGACAATGACATTCGACCAGAGTATGGGATATGCAAAATGATCATAAGTCACAACATCTTCTTCAGAAAAGAAGATGATGATAAAGTATCCATGATTGAACTTGGACTCATGTGGTGCTTAACCAAGTCCATACCAGTAAATCTTGCCTACATAATGGATTCCAGGATGCAAGATCTTAAACAAGATCTTATGCAACCTTTTCCCTACGGTCGTCGTTTGATACTCCTGTTCAAACACCTCAACGCATTGACTCCTACATTATCTTCTGGGAACAATTGTATTATCACTCATGTATGACTCTATTGAGTGTATCTAACAAGCATTTTAGTCTAGGAATGACTTGTTGTATCCTCCTTGCATATCCTCCATTGAGTGTAGCTAACAAGCATTTTAGTTTAGGAATGACTTGTTGTATCCTCCTTGCTTGCTATGAATAAAATGTGTGCTTGTTATGTTTTAATAAGTATTTTCCAACGTGCATAATTTAAGGGGGAGCTTTGTTCTAAGGGCGAGCATAGTTCTAGGGGAAGCCTACCTTTTTGCTTCGACAAAAGGGGGAGAAATATGGATACAAGTGATTGTTAACACTTGCGTATTTATAGCAAAATGTCCCTCATCACTTGTATGTTTGTCATCATCAAAAAGGGGGAGAATGTTGGTTAATGAACTAAACGACAAAGTTAAGTATGATGATTAAACAAAGAATATGTTTTGATAATGACACATACATATGTATAAATGATGACCGACATCTTAACATAAAACGCGCAAGGTCACTAATCCATACTTTATCTTGCAAATGACCAACATAAGGTCACTAATCCATACTTTATCTTGCAAATGACCAAGTCAAACATAGCTTAAAGAATAGAATTAGAGATCAGCAAAATACACGGTCAAAGGTACGGTCGACCGCATAGCCAGCCGCAGAACCTCAAACTAAATTGCAACGCAGTTTTGTGAAAACAAGTTGCACGGTCGCCACCACGATCAACCGCAGTGCGACCGCAGTTTTCTCTGTTACCACTTTTGATCCAATTAAGTTTAAATAGTTTCCGACATCTATAATTCATGAAACCTTTCTCAACATGCTTAGAATAGATGCCTTCTCCATACTCAATTGAGTTTTGGTCATAAAAACACTAATCGTGGTTAATTACGCCTAATGACATCTTAATGACAAATTAACCAAGATTAAGCATAACACATAAGTGTTAAACAACAACTTGTGATATTAAATCTTATCTAGACATCCTTAGTATGATCATCAAGTACCAACACACTTAAGCCAATGTCACTAGAACAATAATTACTATCAAAGATGACTTAGTGATTAATTAAGGCTAAATGAAGAATAATGCTCTCAAGTGTAACTAGTAAAGACTTGTAATCATAAAATACACTTAGATACATTTATGATGGTCACCAAGTCCCAACTAAAGATTGCTCTTCCCTTGTGTATGTGTTGGACATTAATGTGTGCTTACACGTTAATCATGCAATATGTTATATTGCAAGTAAGCTTGCCAAAAGCTTAAATTATAAGTTGTGCAAATGTCTATATGATTGATCTTAGAGTAACTACCTCTTGCTATGTGTGAGTATTACTTGCTACTTGCTAATATGTTTAATACTCATAAATTTGTTAACTTAATTAATATGCTTGCTATGTGCTTACTAGTTAGAATACTAGGATTCAAGTAACTAGCCTACTCCAATGAATTAAGTGTAAAATGGTTCAAAATGGAATTATAGTCAATTGCTTATTTGGTCTTGTCCAAGTAACAAGTTGTGATTGCTTATTCAAGTATGACTTAACTTTGATGTCTCTACACACTTAATGATTATCTTAGAAAGACACCATTCAATTAATCTTTACATGAACATGACTTGTGATTAATTGAAACTAGGAAGTTAATGACATACTGACTAGTCTTTAGAATTGAACCAAATGCATTAATGTGACTAACTAAGTCTTGACCAAACTGAGATCTCCCAAAATATCAATCAAGACATGATGTTTCGCGAGGTGTATATAAAATAGCTTATATTTTTACAGGAAATACTATTAAATACGATACAATTTTATACAAGATATTTATTTATTTATAGAATGGATATACTTAAACCTTGCTACAACACTTATAGGCAGTGTACCTAATCGTAAAGTAGTGTAGTTTTTAGTAAGTCCGGTTCGTTCCACAGGGAAATCTTTAAACAAAGCTTAACGCTATATTAGTTTACTTTTATAAAAATACAAATATATATATAAGTAATATTATTATTATAAAGGGGGGTTTTTACCGTTTAATGACCGGTTTGTCGATTTTAAAACTTTAGTCGCAGTTAAAACCAAATGTAAAATAATAAATATAAATACAAGACTTAAATTAAAGCGTAAAGTAAATAACAATAATGAAATTGCGAATAATAAAAGTGCGAAAAAATAAACTTGCGATAATTAAAAAGTACGATAATTAAAAGTGCAATTAAATAAAATAATAATAAAAATGTGATAATTAGAAGTGCAATTAAATATAAAATAAAGGAAATTAAATATGAAATAAAAGAATTATGCTTATTTAAACTTCCGTAATCATGATGTTTGACGTGTTGATTTTAGTTTTGTACCTATGGGTTAATTGTCCTTTATCCTGGATTATTTATTATGTCCGTCTGGTTTTTGTCCATAACAGTCCATCAGTCATAAATATAAAGTGCGAGTGTCCTCGTCAAATTATTCTTATACCCGAAGTTAAATATTCCAACTAATTGGAGACTTAAACTGTAACAAGATTTTAATACTTTGTTTAATAATTACACCAGGATGTCGACTGAGTGTAACCCAAGGTTTTAATATTTTGTTATCAATTATACCAAGTGTCCTTGTACATAATTTCACCCCTGTTTTAATTATTCTAGTGGCTATTAATCCATTCCCGTGTCCGGTTAAATGAACGATTATTCGTACATATAAATACCCCGCCCATCGTGTCCGATCGAGTGTATATGGTAATTTATAGGAACGCCCAATTGTAAATCTTTATATTAACATTAACAAACTATCATTTAGTTAAACAAATATAAAGCCCATTAATAGCCCATAGTCTAATTTCCACAAGTGTCGTTCTTTTGTCCAAACCCAATTATGGTACAAAGCCCAATTACCCAATTTTAGTGATTAGCCCAACATCATGATTACTTCGTTTTAAATAAGCATAATAATAACTTAGCTACGAGACATTAATGTAAAAAGGTTGAACATAACTTACAATGATTAAAAATATTCGCTAACATACCCTTATTATTAGAATTATAATTAAAATTAAAATTAAAATATAAATTATAAATATAAATATTACGTATGAATGGAGAGAAGAGAAAGATAGATTGTTTTGTGGTGCACCAAAGCTCGATTTTTATAGGCATGTGGGCTGGAACTGGGGCTCATGCGATCGCATGGATTTATGCCTTCCAGGCCATGCGATCGCATGGCCAGCTGGGGAGGCTCATATTTGGTTGTTTTCTTCTGCCGACGGTTTTATAAATAAATATAATATATTAAATAATTATAAGAATTATTTAAATATTATATTAAATTTATGTGCATAGTTGACTTGTAATTTTTAGTCCGTTGCGTCGAGCGTTGAGAGTTGACTCTGGTCCCGGTTCCGGATTTTCGAACGTCCTTGCGTACAATTTAATATCTTGTACTTTGTGTTTTGAATCTTGTACTCTTGTAATTTCGAGACGTTTCTTATCAATAATTGGAACCTCTTGGATTGTATTTTGTACTTTTGAGCTTTTTAGTCGTTTGCGTCTTCAATTTGTCGAATCTGTCTTTTGTCTTCACCTTTTATTATTTAAACGAATATCACTTGTAAATAGAACAATTGCAACTAAAAGCTTGTCTTTCTTGAGGAATAATGCTATGAAATATATGTTCGTTTTTAGCATTATCAAATATTCCCACACTTGAGCGTTGCTTGTCCTCAAGCAATATCGTCTTGAAATACTAGAATCACTTCTTTATTCTTCACACTTTGTACATCAGTGATTTCTATACGGCGGTATAAACAATGATAGTAACGATAGAACCATGGTTAAAGGTGGGTGTGTCATCCACAGTTGCCTCGGGTTTAGGTCAACGACACTTGCAATCAAATAGCCGATTTACTTTCGGTTTCCAAAGCAAAGTGCACATTTGAAAGGCGGTTTACAGTCCCACATGACTATAAAAATGTAGATCCTTAAAGAAATTGGATCTTTATGAAAATATTTGATCTTTTGAAAATTCAATCTAGCTTTTACCCTAGATAAGTTTTCCGAAATAATCCTTCACCGGTGTTTGCAAATTATTTTTGTGGGTTTGGTGGGTTTCAGATTTGAAAATTTTAGCTCAAAACTTGCGGTTTTGTGTCACCCACTTGCTAACCTTGTATTTGGAAAGCAACACGTCCAGTTTACTTGTCCCGTATATTACCTTTCGATAAACTACCGTCCGGTTGTAAAGGAAAGCGTTGAACAAGCAACTGTTAAGGCAATGTCCCCTGACATGCTTTTAATTATGGTCTATAACATGTCGGACGCAATTACTATTCTTGGTAGGAGCAATAGTAAAGCTCACCCTTATGATTTTTCGGTCTGGCACAAGGTCCTGTCTTTGACCACTATGCAACCACCGTTTTTACGGTTGACATCCGATTTGGTTCAGGTGACCTAATGAATTCCAGGTGAATTCCTAGGATTTTACGTTCAATGGTAATGAACGCATTGAAAATGGGTTTTCAGAAAACAAATCGGTTTTAAATTGATCAAAATATTTTCTCGTTCAAGCTCGAGTTTAGATATCATCGAATTCCATGAGTTTGTAATTCTCAATCTTTAAAGTCAATCTCAAGGATTGAGTAATATCAGTCTTAAAAGCTGATTTTTAATCTTTAAGGAGATTATCCTTTCTGGGGGTCTGATTCATTAGTCTTATCAAGCTAATTTGCACGGCGCCCTCCTCATTTTACGAGACAGATCCTCTCATGGTTAGGATAAGTCTGACCACTTGGCGACCCTGTTTGATGCTGAGGTCCATGGATTTCCTGCTGATTTTAGAGATGACTTTTCTATATTTTTCGTCAACCTACAGCTGGTCTGGACGACAACTTCTTGACCTAAATCAAGAAGCGCGTGTCTTTTTCGGAAGACTTTACTTCCTTTTAATGATGGAATTGATTCATCGTGTAGATCCATCTCTTCTTTTCTTTCATCGGGTAAAATGGTTTAGTTTAGTCCAAAGCTAAAGTATTTTCAGTTATTTGTTACAGATATATGTGACATATGTTTAAGATAACTTGGTAAATTTTCCCACACTTGGCTTTTATTTTCCTTTTTATCGTCCTCTATTCCATTTTAAATGAATTTCAACATTTTGGTTTGTTTCTCAATTTATGTCCTTTCCGAGGTTACAATAATTTCGGTGTTAACACCTAGTTTTATCGTTCATAAATATGTATAAACATGATTTTGAGTTCATTTAATTGAAAATTTTGAAAAATTTTACTAGAATTGGGTAGTCAGTATATAAGACTAGGGCTGTTCTTTATTATCAGAGAGCACTAGATTCTAATACAACTACTACGTTACTAGTATTTTTAATAGTAACCAAGTGTATAAAGATAAAAATTTTAAAAATTCGAAAGAATTTAACCCCTTCCCACACTTAAGATCTTGCAATGCCCTCATTTGCAAGAAATTAGTACAATTTAAATTATTGAGGGTGATTAGCGTAGAAATGATTAAATTTTACCAAAGTTTCCAAACATATTGGCGTTTGTTTGCTGAATGATAAATGGTGCATATCATTTGTTCATTTCGTCTGTTGTTACATCACATTTATTTGTCATCTTGTCGTCAAAATTAGTAGCTTTTGCTGAACTTAATGCCAGTCTTTGAAAATGCGCTGTTTTACCCTGTTTTATACAATCGACAATATACATACATACAAATATAATTATGCATGGCAATTTGAAATGAGACTTAATATCCCACTTTCAAATTCTAAATATGAAATATTTGTACACAATAATAATAAAATAATAAAAATTACACAAATATATCCAATAACATAAGTTTAAACATGAAAAAGTCAAAAGATAAAAATATAAAAATCATAAAAATAACCAAATGGAACTAAATCAGTCTGGATAGGGGTTCCAGTTCATCTCATCGGGTGGGTTCCATTGTTGGTTATAGGTGTTCTGATAGGCTTGGTTATAGTCATACCGGTTAAAGGGTGGTCGGATATCGGGGCTATGTGGCAAAAAATGAGCAGGTCGAGTAGGTACATAGTTATTTGGTACCTGATATGATAGCTGGCTCATGATTTGGTGCTGATGAACTAACCAGCTATCGTGTTGGCGTCGCCTATAATCCTCGTATACTCACTCGGAGTTCCACTGCTCATACATACTATGTCTTGCCGCGTTCGTCATTGCTTCCTCATCTATACGAACGTGGACGTCAAGAATAGCATCTCGAAAGACATCCCTAATGTCTTCCGCCTCCTCCATTTCCTCGTCTGAGCCTCTCTCTACCTGAGGATGAGATCCCTCATAGGGTACTGCCTGGTTACATCTACTTTTCAATACCTTAGCACCCACATAAACTTTCAATCCTAAGGGCTCAACCTGTTCTCTACAAATCTGTAATGGACCCCCTTGGTTCCTATCAACACCTAAATACTCTCCAATGAGAGTAACAAAAATACCTCCTCCTATTATACTCCCGTCCTGCATTCCCTCTACCATTTTAGATAAATAAAAAGCAACACAGTAAGGGATATTGACAAAGCTTCTAGGATCCCGAATACACTTTAGGTAGAATAAATCATATAAGGTAATTTTTTCTTTATTATGACCTCTTTGTGTAATCGAGTTAGCCAAAAATCTATGAATAATACGAAGCTCGGCTCTGTCAATATGTGTATAGGAGTGTCCTCCTGCTCGTGTAAAAACATCAAAATGTGACATACGCCTCCAAATGGCTTCAGCGTCAAAGTTACTATCTTCCCGTTCACCATAATGAATCAAGTTTGTACAATCGGGTAATAGCAACTCACCAGGAGTATATATCTGTAAGGCCCTGGCCATGTCCAGCATGGACATTCTGTACATCCTACCGCCAAGGATAAACCTAAGAAATCTTCTATCATCTATTCTAACTATATTTGTATCAAGTGATACAGTACTCATCAACTCAACACACCATTCCTTATATACAGGTCTACGAATGGTGAAAAGACGTTCCCAATCTGTAAAAGAAGAACTGCCATACCTTTGAACTAAAAGCTGTCTAACACAGTCAGCTAGATGGACCGTTTCCAAAGGGGCCCAATCGATTACCCTTGGCACCTCTACATTTTTTGTTACCAATTTGAATTTGTTCCTTTGATATGTCTCGTAATCTCTCCATCTTCTATCAAATCTCAGATTAGGATGTAGAGTGTGCTCAGGAATCGTTGGGAATTCTACTGGCGGCCTCATTGGGAATACTATGAATTCATCAACAAACTGTACCGGATCATAATAAGGTATGTGCTGATCAGGCTGTTGTTGTTCCTGTTGTGGTTCTTGTTCGTGTTGCATTTCTGGTTCTGGTTCTGGTGCTGGTGCTGGTCGTCTAGATGATGATGCTCCTGAACCTCCAGTATCGGCTCTCTGTAAAACACATTAAACACAAAATTTGTGCATCCAAATATGCATTAGTGTTAGCAAAATAACAACTTAAAACAATCACTATAACATGTTAAATCAAAATTAAACTTATACACATTTTCACAATTTTTCACAATTCTACACTTTTCAAATAAGCACATATGAAAATGTATACAAAATTCATAAGCATTTAACTCAAATAACATGTCAAAATATTCATTACTAATAATTAAACAAGTCTCAAATGGCAAATATATCAAATTAATCAAGTTCATGAATTTTGGACTTAAAAAGTCCACTTTAATCTCCAAAAATCATGTTTAGGATCATTGTTTGGATCATTTAACTATCTAAACATGTTACACTACTCAATTTAGCAATAATTCATGATAAAAATCGACCATAACCTGTTTATATCAAAAAGCCCCAAATTGCTCAAGAACACAAACCCTAGATTTCTAAAAATTTTGAAGTTTTTGGCTTCAAATCATGTTAAATAGCATCAATCTAGGTTATACATGCATAAAATACTAACAATTTAACACTAATTACATTAGAAATTAACAAAATTGCATTAGGTAAAAAATTGATAATTATCACAAAAACTAGGAATTTATAGAGTTTAGGGGTGTAATTTTTACCAATTTGCTGAAGAATGAGAATCTAGGCATGATTAGAGCAAGAAAAATGACGAATTACGGTGAATTTTGGAGAAATTTGGTGAAGATTTGAGAGTTTTTTCGGGTGTATGTGTGTGTTTTGTGTGAAGAACAGACCTGCTGCTGTATTTGTTTCTGACCTGCATTTGGTCCCCATGCGATCGCATGGGTTCCAAATGCAAACCCCATGCGATCGCATGGGGTGCCGGCTACAGTGATTTCTGACTTTTTTTTTTTTTTTTTTTTATAAAACCTTATACTTTATAAAACTTATAATTAATTAAATTTTAAAAATTTGGTTTCCTTTAGGAGCGAGGGCGTTTCGGATCGTTGTCCTAGTCTGTCCCTCGACAAAATTTTAAAATTTGTCAAATCAAAGCGCGGTTTTTAAAAGTAAAGATTTTTGGGTTTTTTTAAATGTTTTTGGCATACTTTAATTCAATAAGATTAAAAATAATGATAATAAAAGTTCTCGTCCCTCCCTAGGGTAAAGCAATTTCGGTTTAAAGACCTAGTCTTCAACTTACGACGAATTTTAAAAATCATATTTTTAACTTAATGAGATAAAGTAAATTTTTGTTTTTAAATTCACACAACTTAAATATAAAATTCAAAATTAATATTAAAAATTCACACCAAACTTAAAATTTGAAATGCATAAAATTAAAAATTCATATTTTAAAAATTAAAAATTCACACCAAGCTTAATTTAAAAATTCATATTATAAATTCTCATCAAACTTATATTAATTTTTCAAGTATTTACAATTTTAAATATATTGTTTTTACAAAGTTTACAATATTAATTTAAGATTTAAATATTAATTTTAAAAACATGGTAAAAATAAAATTAAAAATCTTTTTGGCTTTTTATCCCACTTTAATCAATCAAATATTATCAAAAATATACGCCCCTCTTTTCGGTAAAGTAATTTCGGTTCCAAGACCTAATTTAACTCATGACGAATTTTTGAAATATTTTGGGTTGATTGATTAAAGATATTTATACCTTAAGAATAAACGTTAAATTTCGCAGTGATGTAATAAATTTTTGAATGATATCAATAATTTCGGTCGCCAAACCTAATTTTATTCAATACCAATTTAATACTTTATAGCGAACAAATTAGCGTTTATTATCAAAAGGTTAAAAAAAAAAAAAAAACTGTACAAACATACCTGTGAAATAGATTTCTTAGTTATATGATCTATCCCATTCATAAGATAGTCGGTTTAATTGGTTTTCCATAGCTACATAGGCGTAACCTCGAGCATTCAGTGTCTTTTCTTCTAAACATATGAACGGTCCGTCTCTGCATAAAGTAACAAATTCGGTGTTTGAATAGGTTTGATTATTTGAACATTTACCTCCATGTGACCATTTTCTGCATTTGTGACATATTTCTAGGTGTCGTGCTCTTCTTTTCGCTGCGGATTTTGATTTTCCTTTACCAAATTGTAACTTATTATCTTCGCATCTGGATTCTTTTCTAACTCCGTCCATTCTTTCTCTGATTACTGATACTATTTCACTCGGAAGTGTGTCATTATTACGTTTAGTGATCAAAGCGTGTAGCATTAGACCATGGTTTAGTTCACAGGCAGTCTTCATTTCGTAAAAACCTAAAAAAAATTAAAAATTCAGAATGGGGGGAGAAGACTAGTTCTTTAGGGTCTACTAGGGAAAGACCATTCGGGTTCCATTTTCGAGAACTACACGAAAACAGACAATCTAACTCTAACAGAAATACATATTATCCTTTAAAGACTTGATTCTCCCCACACTTAGTTAGCTGTGGTGTCGAAATTATGATTAACTTCGTTGTCGACTTCCATCGGACTATCTATGTAGTGTTTAACTCTGTGACCATTAACTTTAAATTCAATCCCATTTGAATTTATTAATTCTATCGTTCTGTATGGAAAAACTCTTTTGACTATGAATGGTCCAGACCATCTTGATTTCAATTTTCCAGGAAATAGCTTGAATCGTGAATTGAAAAGAAGAACTCTGTCTCCTTCCTTAAATTCTTTTGAACTTCTGATTCTTTTATCATGCCATTTCTTCGTTCTTTCTTTATAGATTAACGAATTTTCGTATGCTTCATGTCTTAATTCTTCTAATTCGTTTAGTTGACTTAATCGTAGACGTCCGGCTTCATGTAAATCAAGATTACATGTCTTCAAAGCCTAAAATGCTTTGTGTTCAATTTCTACTGGAAGATGACATGCTTTTCCATAAACAAGTCTAAAAGGTGTGGTTCCAATTGGAGTTTTGTAGGCTGTTCTAAAAGCCCAGAGTGCATCCTCCAATTTAATGTACCATTCCTTCGGATTTGATCCTACGGTTTTCTCTAGAATACGTTTTAAAGCTCGGTTGGTATTTTCAACTTGTCCACTTGTTTGTGGATGATATGCGGTGGAGATTTTATGAGTTACTCCATATCTTTTAAGAACTTTCTCAAGTTGATTATTACAGAAATGAGTACCCCGATCACTTATTAAAGCTTTCGGTGTTCCAAACCTTGCAAAAAGACGTTTTAAAAAGTTGACTACAACTCGTGCATCGTTAGTTGGGAGAGCTTGTGCTTCCGCCCATTTAGATACATAATCAATGGCTACGAGAATATAGAGATTATTATGAGATTTTGGAAATGGACCCATAAAGTCAATACCCCAAATGTCAAATATTTCACATACTTGGATGACATTTTGTGGCATTTCATCACGTTGACTTATTTTTCCGGCCCTTTGACAAGCATCACAGGATTTGCAAAGAAGGTGTGCGTCTTTGTAAATTGTAGGCCAATAGAATCCAGCATCATAAACTTTTCTTGCTGTTAGTTGAGGCCCATAATGCCCTCCTGTTGGTCATGTGTGACAATGGTTTAATATTTTACTGGCTTCATTTCCAAATACACATCGGCGTATTATTCCATCGGGACAACTTTTAAACAAATGTGGATCTTCCCAGAAATAGTGTTTTATATCACTGAAGAATTTCTTTCGTTTTTGGTATGATAATCCTTTTTCAAGGAATCCACAAACTAAGTAGTTTGCATAGTCTGCAAACCATGGGATTTCTTTATAATCTATCTTCAATAGATATTCATCAGGAAAGTTGTCTTGTATGGCCGATTCATTTAGAACTTCTAATTCGGGATTTTCAAGACGAGAAAGATGATCAGCGGCGAGATTTTCTGCTCCTCTTTTATCTCGGATTTCAATATCAAACTCTTGTAAGAGTAAGATCCAACGGATTAATCTTGGTTTAGCATCTTGTTTTGAAAATAGGTATCTAAGAGCAGAATGGTCGGTATAGACCACCGTTTTTGCTAGAACGAGATATGATCGAAATTTGTCAAAAGCAAAGACAATAGCAAGGAGTTCTTTTTCAGTAGTTGTATAGTTCGTTTGTGCTCCTTGTAACGTCTTACTAGCATAATATATAGGTTGAAATCGTTTTTCAATCCTTTGTCCTAAAACGGCTCCCATTGCAAAATCACTTGCATCGCACATTAGTTCAAATGGTAGATTCCAATTTGGTGTTATCATGATCGGTGCATTAGTGAGTTTCTCTTTAAGAATATTAAAAGAATTGATACACTCATCTGAAAAGATGAATGGAGCATCCTTTTCTAGGAGTTTATTCATAGGAGTGGCAATTTTAGAAAAATCTTTTATGAAACGTCGGTAAAAACCGGCATGCCCTAGAAAACTCCTAACTCCTCTAACATTGGTGGGATGTGGAAGTTTAGCAATTACATCTACTTTAGCTCTATCCACTTCAATTCCTTCTTTTAAAATTTTATGTCCAAGAACGATGCCTTCTTTAACCATGAAATGGCATTTCTCCCAATTAAGTACTAGATTTGATTGTTCGCATCTAATAAGCATTCGTTCCAGATTAACTAGACATGATTCAAATGTATCACCGAAGACTGAAAAGTCATCCATGAAAACTTCCATGCATTCTTCTATCATGTCATGAAAAATCGCCATTATACACCTTTGAAAGGTTGCAGGGGCGTTGCAAAGTCCAAATGGCATGCGTTTGTAAGCAAAAGTACCATAAGGGCACGTGAATGTGGTTTTCTCTTGATCTTCAGGTGCTATTGGAATTTGAAAATATCCGAAAAATCCATCTAGAAAACAATAGTAACTATTTCCTGCTAATCTTTCCAACATTTGATCTATGAAAGGTAAGGGAAAGTGATCTTTTCTGGTGGCGTCTGTGACGATCGCTCCAAATCCATATGGACAATACGTCATTCATTGATTTCATTGCGAGGTATTTGACCTCTATATGATACGTTTTGTAAACATTGCATTCTTTTGAAAAGGCACACCATAAATGAATATTTAAATCAAAGGTTTTCAACATCTGATGATTTCTACATATAGACAATCACTGTAAATAATAGTTTACAATAGTACTTCCGTTGACAGTGCAGTCAAAATAAGATACATGGTGATGATTTGGTGAATGCAACGTTTCCTTGAAAAATATGCCATGTATGACTCCATGCACATAGCTTGTCTAACATATAAGCAAACAGCGGAAGACTTCTAGGAAACCTGAGAATAAACATGCTTCAAGTGTCAACACAAAGGTTGGTGAGTTCATAGTTTTAATATTACACATAATCCGTATATCAATGTGGATTACAAAAGTTCAGTTGTTTTATTCAAAACGTTTATCAATAGGTTTTACATAAAAGGGGGATCACAAGATTTCAGTTGTTTCATCCGAAACGTTTATCAATCGGTTCTACAAAGTTGAGCACCCTGGTAACTAAACTTTAACGTATATATAATTTGTACCCTTTGTATAATCATCTTAATAATACACGCAAACCAACGTGTACGCTTATCAAATAGCATACGTCCGTTAAAAGGCTAGCGCTCTAGCTCGGACGGGGATGTCAAGCCCTATGGATCCATATACTACTACTCGCGCCCAGCAGTTCTTATAACTGGCAGTTAACAGTTACCAAAGCTAAGGGATTTTCGGTTCAAACTCAGTGTAGAATTTAGTATGTACTTGTATCCATTGCGTTTAAAATAAAGTGCATGTATTCTCAGCCCAAAAATATATATTGCAAAAGCAATTAAAAAGGGATCAATGAAACTCACGCATATAAATCTAGTATTTTCAGTATTTATAAACAGTCGCATGTATTCTCAGCCCAAAAATATATTGAGTAAAAAGGATCATATGAAACTCACGCATATAAATCTAGTATTTTCAGTATTTATAAACAGTCGCATGTATTCTCAGCCCAAAAATATATTGAGTAAAAGGGATCATATGAAACTCACAGTTTAATATTGATATACAATATTGCAGGAAAGCACGTAGACGCATTGGAGATAATAAGCACGAGGTTTGATTCACAAAAATACCCCTGAATATTACCCATAACCTCCTTGGCAATAACCCATATTTTCCTTAGCTCTAGCTTTCTCGGAAACTCGTTTTGAAAAATTACTTGGACAGCACTCCGTCGTAATATTTTATGTACATTATTATTTTTGTATCGCAAAAATAATAACACTAATAATAAAAATAATAAGATTAATAATAATCTTATTATTAATAATAATAATAATAATAATAATAATAATAAAATAAATAAATACGGAGTAAAAATAATATATATGTGTGTGTGATTTATCTGGCCAAAACTCGAGAATTTATAGCACTTGGCCTGAAATTTTGCCTCATGCGATCGCATGGATTTTGGGCATGATGGCCATGCGATCGCATGGCCTCAATTTCCAGCTCAGAATCATTTATCCATTTGTTTGTCGACATGATAAAATATTAATATAATATATATAATTTAAATAATTAATTATATATTATATTAAATTCACGTGCATAGTTGACTTGTAATTTTTGTTCCGATAAGTCGTACGTCATCACTCGACTTATGTCCCGGTTCCAGTTTTTCGAATGTCCTTTCGTACCTTTAGAAAACTTGCATTTTACGTTTCGTGTCACGTACCTTTGTCAAAATATAGTCTTAAATTCATAAACTATACCACTCATAGTATATCTTAAACTTTCAAATGTTTTGGTCATTTACTTCTATAAATCATCGTCTCGCTATTTGTTAATATATATATAATATATACATTTTCATTTTGAAATAGTGTTACTGTAGCAAATTCACTGTAGCAAAGTCAATTTCACTGTAGCAAATAGTGATTTTTGAAAACACTGTAGCATTTTGGGTACTGTAGCAATTTGAAAATACTGTAGCAAATTAGTATTTTACTTGTTCATCTTAAACGTTTTAGTTAACTTATCTAAATATCAATCGAATCAATAATCGAATGTTACTATCGTTTACTAAATAACTTGAAATCATATATATTCAAATAGATATATAAACCAATAAGTTTAATGTGCGGTATCATGCAATTAAAACTTTGTTACGTTTTCAAGTTATAGTATATATATGTATCTGTTTACATATAATGGTTCGCGAATCGTTGAGAACAACCGAAGGGTAATTGAATAGTTCAAAATTTTGAGATTCAACTTCATAGGCTTTGCTTATCGTGTCGAAGTCATTAATCATTTAAGATTAAGTTTAAATTTAGTCAAAATTTTTGGGTCATCACAGTACCTACCCGTTAAAGAAATTTCGTCCCGAAATTTGAGTGAGGTCGTCATGGCTAACAATAAAAATGTTTTCATGACGAATATGTGTTGATAAATAGAATTTTTATCACCGTTGAATAATATGGATAAAACAATCCAATTACTCGAAGCGTATGAGAGAAGTTATCGTAATAGAGTGAAATGGAGAATAGAGATTCGTCTTATCTCTTGACGTAGTAACGTTTGATTTCCGGAATTCAAGGAAATTAAAAGAAAATCTTTGAAATATATACAGGATTTGATTCACCGGGATTTAAGGAAATTAGGATCCACTTTAATTAAATGTGGTAACCTGCCCTGGCTACTTTGTCCGGTATTTCCATTATAAATTGACTTCTTCCGTTTCATAATATTCACCACCCTTAAAACTTTCTTCCCCAATTAATACATTAAAAAAAATTGTGAAAATGCTCAATCCAGTTCTGGTTCTTGACCTAATATTGACGTTTGCCACAATCATCCTTCTTTTCCAGCTCCCACCAGAAGAATCTGTTTATTTCTATTATGCTCTAGGGATTGTTGTATTTATCATTCTCCCGTGTCTTTATATTGCTATACGCATTGATATACACGGTTTGTAATTTCAGGTTTGTTATCGGGCTTTATATCTCCCCTTATATTTTAATGTCCCTACTCCTGTCTTCTATAATCATTGTCATTCACAGTTAATACTCCCTCCTATTTGCTGCGATTTATACTCCAATTTCTATTTCGGAGCTTTGTCCCTTCGTTTCTTCTTCTTGCGATTAGGCATCTCTTGTAATGGTCCAGAATTTGTAGGTATAGAGTTTTGGATGAACATAGTTATTGTTCTGAGAAGGTAATCGTAATGGCACGATCTTGATTTGTCAAATTACCAAATTATCCAGAAAAGACCGAATCATCAAGAAAAATATTTTCTTGATATGTTTAGAGGTTAAAAGAGTTATGTAACATGGTTCATGATGAGGGTGGGATCTGTGAACCTTTATCACGTTCCATTAGAAACTCAGCATGACTTACTGTAATATAATCACGTTGATCAAGTGTCATTATATTATATTAACTCATGCTTCAGTTCCCAACACTACTTCAAAACATCCATTTTTTTTTTTTTTTTGAATTTTTCAGATTTTAGAAACTAAAATAGTTTCTTTTATGATGTAACACAGATAGCGTGAAGAGATAAATAATTTTGGATGATAATAGTTATGAAGATATCTTCAGAAATATCGAAGATATTTATAATGAAAGATATGATAATATCTTAGAATTTCTAATATCGAAGGATGATGAAGAATATGTTCCGCAAGAATTTGAAATAAGTAAGGAGCAAGATATTCGCTAAATATTTCATCAAAAACAGAATCATCTAGATTCTTTATGTATAAGTTTAGTCCCTGTGACTTGTCCGCAGTCTCCTTTATGGTTTACTCAATCCGTTTTTCAATTCCAAACCTTCTCTTTTTCTCAGCTTTACCACCATACTATTCTTTATCATCAAACTTTTGACTGTTAAAGTCGTTTACCGTTTTTGCTGCTTTATCAGCATTTTTCCAAAATTAGGAGGACTAGTTTCACAGTTTGGGGTGTTTTTCAGAAACTTCACATTCGAAGTATCTAAGTCTAGAAGATAGATGTTATATGTTTATATATAACTGTTGTCGTAGAAAACGCTGCGAGATTCAAAATACTGATTGTTAATTCCCGGTGGTTGGTATGGCAATTACCGTTACAAGATGTGGATGAGTACATGATCAGATTTCAAGGTATATATAGTGATTTCCGGAGAGATTTAAATAGCAGAGTGACGGAGTCGCTGGTACATTTACTGCTAATATGATGGGATATAAAAGGTTCCCCGGTAACAACAATAGAAAGGGTAATCCTATATGTCAAGGTTTAATTAAGGCTTATTCAAATGAAGTTGACTTGCTGAAGTTGTGACAAAACTGGATACTTGAAAAGGAATTGTAAGATTATTTTCAGTAATAATAATGCCGAAGGATTTATCACAGATACGTGTTAAAGTTTTACTTAGGTTTCGAGAGCTTTCCAGATGTATGATTATAAGTACAAATCTTTCTTCTCGTAGATATCGTGTAGTTGGTTTGTCTTCTCGTTTGTTCATTAGTTGAAGTGTTTCCAATAATTTCGATGGGTTTGAACGCAAAATGTAATCATATGATGTTCTAGTACTGTTCTGAATTCAAAGCATGGTTTTCGAAGCATGGTTTTGAAAGATGTAGGAATCTAAGAGTGATGTTTTTCGTTTAATCTTGACTTGGATTCTGATCTATCGAAATCAGAATATGAAATTGAATGAAAATGGTTATTCTGCGATGAACAGATACGTATATCTATAGGTTTGAGCAGTATAGTTAATGATTGCTGAATCAGAATTGAAGAATGTATAGTGTAACATATTAATGTGGAATTTATATATTTCTAGGGTATTACCTACCCGTTAAAATATTCTCATCATTAACAGTTTGTACAAAAGGATTTTCAATTACAATCTTTATGAAAATATATGTATGTATATTTCCTTCGGATGTAATATAGATTTAATGAGTTATTAAACTCATTTGATTTTCGGTTGGAACTAGAAACGAATAATCTCTTCTATATTAAGATTACATAATCGTCGCAGGATATTTCTCCAATGAAGTTATGAATTAATACTTCATCGTTTATGGTTATTAGTATTCTTCGGTGTCTACGGTGCGTATGAGGTTGATACTCGTGGGACAGATTGTGAGGTTAAGGTTTACGTTGCGGATGTTGTTGTTGTCGGTACTGGTACCGTTGTTGGTTGTGCTGCTGGTTCTGGTGGTGCTACCGGTGCTGCCTGTGATGCCTGCAAATTGTGCATCATATTCTCCAAAGCCACAACTCGAGCGCGAAGCTCGTTAACTTGTTCTATTATTCCGGGATGATTGGCGGTTGGTACGAGAGGATGAATAAAGTTTAAAATTCTAGTTATCATATAATCGTTGCGAAATATCCTGGAAATGAGGGTAAAGATAGTGTTTCGAACGGGTTCGCCGGTAAGTGCCTCAGGTTCCTCACTAAGAGGTGAATTCGGTTGGTGGAAAGGATCGCCTTCCTCTTGTCTCCATTGATTAAGTTGATTACGAACCCATCCCCAATTCATCCAGAATTGGTGATGACTGATTGGTTGATTCATTCCGGTTACACTGCTTTCGGAACTCAGGTGGAAATTCATATCGGAATCCGAAGAACTCGAATTACTTGCAGAATTCATCTTACACGGTTAGATAAATAATTTTCGATGTGAAATGATTTTCGGATATCGGATGATATTCTAATTACATAGAATACCTTTATATAGTACAAAGGATCCGCGAATTACGGAGAAACTTTCGGAAACTGTCAAGTAAAGGTAACAGTAACAGATACGCTAAGATATTCATTTTGTCTATACACTAGTCATGCAATCCATGCAATAAGGTGTGTCTAGACTACAAATGATAAGCAGGTAATTTTCCACACAAGGAATGATAAGCAGGTAATTTCTAACAAAAAATTATAAGCAACAACTTTTATCATGCAGACATGGTCGAAGTCCAGACTCACTAATGTATCCTAACAATAACCAGTTAGACACACTAATACAAATTCTGGTTCGCTAAGACCAACGCTCTGATACCAACTGTGACGATCGCTCCAAATCCATATGGACAATACGTCATTCATTGATTTCATTGCGAGGTATTTGACCTCTATATGATACGTTTTGTAAACATTGCATTCTTTTGAAAAGGCACACCATAAATGAATATTTAAATCAAAGGTTTTCAACATCTGATGATTTCTACATATAGACAATCACTGTAAATAATAGTTTACAATAGTACTTCCGTTGACAGTGCAGTCAAAATAAGATACATGGTGATGATTTGGTGAATGCAACGTTTCCTTGAAAAATATGCCATGTATGACTCCATGCACATAGCTTGTCTAACATATAAGCAAACAGCGGAAGACTTCTAGGAAACCTGAGAATAAACATGCTTCAAGTGTCAACACAAAGGTTGGTGAGTTCATAGTTTTAATATTACACATAATCCGTATATCAATGTGGATTACAAAAGTTCAGTTGTTTTATTCAAAACGTTTATCAATAGGTTTTACATAAAAGGGGGATCACAAGATTTCAATTGTTTCATCCGAAACGTTTATCAATCGGTTCTACAAAGTTGAGCACCCTGGTAACTAAACTTTAACGTATATATAATTTGTACCCTTTGTATAATCATCTTAATAATACACGCAAACCAACGTGTACGCTTATCAAATAGCATACGTCCGTTAAAAGGCTAGCGCTCTAGCTCGGACGGGGATGTCAAGCCCTATGGATCCATATACTACTACTCGCGCCCAGCAGTTCTTATAACTGGCAGTTAACAGTTACCAAAGCTAAGGGATTTTCGGTTCAAACTCGGTGTAGAATTTAGTATGTACTTGTATCCATTGCGTTTAAAATAAAGTGCATGTATTCTCAGCCCAAAAATATATATTGCAAAAGCAATTAAAAAGGGATCAATGAAACTCACGCATATAAATCTAGTATTTTCAGTATTTATAAACAGTCGCATGTATTCTCAGCCCAAAAATATATTGAGTAAAAGGGATCATATGAAACTCACGCATATAAATCTAGTATTTTCAGTATTTATAAACAGTCGCATGTATTCTCAGCCCAAAAATATATTGAGTAAAAGGGATCATATGAAACTCACAGTTTAATATTGATATACAATATTGCAGGAAAGCACGTAGACGCATTGGAGATAATAAGCACGAGGTTTGATTCACAAAAATACCCCTGAATATTACCCATAACCTCCTTGGCAATAACCCATATTTTCCTTAGCTCTAGCTTTCTCGGAAACTCGTTTTGAAAAATTACTTGGACAGCACTCCGTCGTAATATTTTATGTACATTATTATTTTTGTATCGCAAAAATAATAACACTAATAATAAAAATAATAAGATTAATAATAATCTTATTATTAATAATAATAATAATAATAATAATAATAATAAAATAAATAAATACGGAGTAAAAATAATATATATGTGTGTGTGATTTATCTGGCCAAAACTCGAGAATTTATAGCACTTGGCCTGAAATTTTGCCTCATGCGATCGCATGGATTTTGGGCATGATGGCCATGCGATCGCATGGCCTCAATTTCCAGCTCAGAATCATTTGTCCATTTGTTTGTCGACATGATAAAATATTAATATAATATATATAATTTAAATAATTAATTATATATTATATTAAATTCACGTGCATAGTTGACTTGTAATTTTTGTTCCGATAAGTCGTACGTCATCACTCGACTTATGTCCCGGTTCCAGTTTTTCGAATGTCCTTTCGTACCTTTAGAAAACTTGCATTTTACGTTTCGTGTCACGTACCTTTGTCAAAATATAATCTTAAATTATCCATAAACTATACCACTCATAGTATATCTTAAACTTTCAAATGTTTTGGTCATTTACTTCTATAAATCATCGTCTCGCTATTTGTTAATATATATATAATATATACATTTTCATTTTGAAATAGTGTTACTGTAGCAAATTCACTGTAGCAAAGTCAATTTCACTGTAGCAAATAGTGATTTTTGAAAACACTGTAGCATTTTGGGTACTGTAGCAATTTGAAAATACTGTAGCAAATTAGTATTTTACTTGTTCATCTTAAACGTTTTAGTTAACTTATCTAAATATCAATCGAATCAATAATCGAATGTTACTATCGTTTACTAAATAACTTGAAATCATATATATTCAAATAGATATATAAACCAATAAGTTTAATGTGCGGTATCATGCAATTAAAACTTTGTTACGTTTTCAAGTTATAGTATATATATGTATCTGTTTACATATAATGGTTCGCGAATCGTTGAGAACAACCGAAGGGTAATTGAATAGTTCAAAATTTTGAGATTCAACTTCATAGGCTTTGCTTATCGTGTCGAAGTCATTAATCATTTAAGATTAAGTTTAAATTTAGTCAAAATTTTCGGGTCATCACAGCGTCATTTAATTTTCTATAATCAATACATACACGCCATCCTGTTACAGTCCTAGTAGGAATAAGCTCATTTTTCTCATTTGTAATGACAGTCATGCCACCTTTCTTAGGCACGCATTGAACTGGGCTTACCCATGGACTATCAGAGATTGGATAAATTAGACTTGCATCTAGCAGTTTAATAATCTCTTTTTTAACTACATCTTGCATATTAGGATTTAGTCTTCGTTGGCGTTGCACATACGTTTTATGACCTTCTTCCATAAGGATTTTATGTGTGCAATACGAAGGACTTATTCCTTTAATATCATGAATCTTCCATGCAATGGCTGGTTTATGAGCTTTTAACACAGAAATGAGTTGTGATTTCTCATTTTCAGTAAGAGAAGACGATATTATTGCAGGTAATTCAGATTCACCATGTAAATAAGCGTATTCCAAATGGTTTAGAAGTGGCTTTAACTCTAATTTCGGAGGTTCTTCTATCGATGATTTATATCGATATCTGTCTTCTTCTTTTAACATTTGAATTTCTTCTGTTGTTGGTTCATATCCATTAGCTATAAGTGTAGCTAACATTTCAGCTTCATCAATTGTTTCATTACCTTCTCCTAAAGAACATTCTCCTGTTCCTTGTAATTCTGGAAATTCTTCTAATAATTCTGCATGTGCTTCTATAGTTTGAATATAATAACATGTATCATCTGCAGATTGTGGTTGTTGCATTGCTCTATCAACTGAAAAGGTAACACTCTCGTCCTCTATACTTAGGGTCAGTTTCTTACCGAACACGTCTATCATTGCTTTAGCCGTATTTAAGAATGGTCTTCCTAATATGAGAGGAACTTGAGAATCTTCTTCCATGTCCAAAACAACAAAATCTACTGGAAATACTAAAGTACCAACTTTAACTAGCATGTTCTCCATTATCCCTCTAGGATATTTTATTGATCTATCGGCTAGTTGTATGCTTATTCTGGTTGGTTTCAATTCTCCAAGGTCTAGTTTAGCGTATAGTGAATATGGCATTAGATTTATACTAGCACCTAAGTCTGCCAATGCTTCTATTGAACTAAGACTACCCAGAAAACATGGAATTGTGAAACTTCCTGGATCAGATAATTTTTCTGGTATCTTATTCAACAGCACTGCTGAACAATTAGCATTCATAGTAACAGCCGAGAGTTCTTCCATTTTTTTTCTATTTGAGATTAGATCTTTCAAGAATTTAGCATATCTAGGCATTCCTGAAATCACATCAATGAAAGGAAGATTTACATTTATCTGTTTAAACATATCCAAGAATTTGGATTGCTCGGCTTCAAGTTTCTCTTTCTTCATTTTACTCGGGTAAGGAAGTGGTGGTTGGTATGGTTTAACATAAGGTTTAGCCTTAACTGTGTTATCTTCATTAACCTTTTCAACTACCGGTTCTTTTTCCTTATCTTGATCAGGTTGTGGTTCTTGTGGAGTAGGAATAGCTTCATCAGAAGTTACAGGTATTTCAGGTGGTTTAAGTGTTGTACCACTTCTTGTGGTAATGGCTTTAGCTGTTTCATTCCGGGGGTTAGCATTTGTATCACTAGGTAGACTTCCCGGTTTTCTTTCACCTATTAACCTTGCTAGGTTACTTACTTCTTGTTCCAGATTTTGAATAGAAGCTTGTTGATTTCTAAATGCTTGAGCATTTTGTTCATTGGTTTGTTTTTGAGATGTGAAAAACTGCGTTTGAGTTTCAACTAGCTTCGTCATCATATCTTCTAAATTCGGCTTTTTATCATCGGTTTGTTGTGGTGGTTTGTTTTGAAAATTAGGTCTTTGCTGATTATAAGTATTATTGGATACTTGTTGATTGCTAGGACCTTGTTGGTTGTTGTATGGAATATTTCGGTTATAATTTTGGTTTTGATTGTAAATCGGTCTTGGCGGTTGATAATTATTCTGATAATTATTTCCAGGCCTTTGGTTTATGTATGAAATATTCTCTCTTTGTTCCATTGTTAATTCAATACTGAGACAATCTTTTGTCAAATGTGGTCCTCCACACTGCTCACAACTAATTCGTATTGAGTGAATATCTTTAGTCATCTTTTCCATTCGTCTCTCGACAGCATCTATCTTTGCGGAAATGGAATCTAAGTCATGGATAGAATCGGCTCTAGCTGCTTTAGATGATCTAACGATATCTTTTTCTTGGTGCCACTCATGTGAGTGGGAAGCAGTGTTATCAATAATTTTGTAAGCATCAGTTTCGGTTTTCTTCATAATAGAACCACCAGCTGCTATATCTATGTCTTTTCTTGTAGTGATGTCGCATCCTTGGTAGAATATTTGTACTATTTGACAGGTGTCTAAACCATGTTGCGGACATCCTCTTAATAACTTTCCATATCTAGTCCACGCCTCATATAGAGTTTCATTTGGTTTCTGTGTAAACGTAACAATTTCTGCTTGAAGTCTTACGGCTTTAGATGCAGGAAAGAATTGTTTAAGAAATTTTTCAACTAAAACATCCCATGTATCAATCGCCCCTTCAGGTAATGATTCCAACCAATCTTTGGCTTCTCCCTTTAAAGTCCAGGGAAATAACATGAGATATATCTGTTCATCCTTTACTTCTCGGATTTTAAATAGTGTGCATATCCTATTAAAGGTATGTAGATGTTCATTTGGATCTTCCTTCGGTGCACCACTAAATTGGCATTGATTAGTCACCATGTGTAGAATTTATCCTTTGATTTCATAATATGGCGCATTAATGTCTGGATGAGTAATTGCGTGACCTTGGCCAGTGCGTTTAGCTCTCATTCGGTCTTCCATACTTAAAGGTTCCAGATTCTCCATAATTGAATTTGTTGAATCGTAATCACTAGAGGATTCTGATTTAATGGTTCGTTCCTCAACAATCTCTGTTTGTATGATTGGTGGTTCCGGAGAAAAGTTTAGTGGTTCAGGATCTACGAATCGTTCCTGAATATTCTCCGGATTCTCAATTGTGAGGTTGGGTTCAAAAAATGGATTATCGGAAATTTTCTTTTCTTGCTCTATTCGTATCTATTTATCATATCATTGATAGTAATAATATTTTTCTAAGGAAAACCTTATTTGAATTTGATTTATCCTCACAAAATAGCAAATTTCTGCAATTGGGCGGTTTTCACTCGAACTCTAATACCAAGTAAGAAACAAGGACTCGAGGTTATTTTATATGGATTGACTACACTATTGATTGCAGAAATCCTTTTCTACTTATTTTTTATTTTTATTTATTCTCCATCTAAACTCAAAATTTTAGTAGATATGCAGTGCCAATCCAACACAAGTCCTTTTTTTTACTATCACTTTACTATTATTTTATTATTATTATAATATAATATTATTTCAATTAAAGTTCTTGTTGAACTGAAGTACTTGGTCGACTGGATGATGATTCTAAATAAAAATCAACGGCGGTAATATTTGCTAAATGTCTTGATCTAGTTACAGGTGGTGAACGTACAAAAGGTGGTGAACGTCTTGCTCGGTGCATTCACTGAATATCCTATTAGTTTTTAAAAGGAAAGAAAAATTATAATAAGTTATCCAATCAATAGACTTTTCTGATTTTGCCCACGTTTCGAATAGCCAAAAGATGCAGCAGAGGGGCAGGATTCGTTTGGTCTCAATATAATTGAGGACTGTTTGGCTCCAATAACCCGGTCCACATACAAATCCAACTATTACTACGAACCAGAAAATTTTGATGTCTATTAATTTAATCACTTAAAATAAATTTTCGTAATTTTAAGAAATTTAGATAAGAAGTAGAATAAAAATCTATGTCCTAAAACTAGAATAGCGAGAAATAAGAAAGAAAAATAGTTCGTCGGAAAAAGGTCGAAAAAGAAAAATGGTTGAAAAATAAAAGGTGACGGAAAAATAAAAGAAACTTATAAAACTTAAAACACTTGACTAACCTAATCTTATTACTACAACTAACTTAAAATTATATTCGCAAATTGAGATTACTAATTGGAATGATAATTGATACATAGGTAAAAGTCGTCTAAAAATATTAAAGCTTACAGGAAAAACTAAATCTCAAATGGAAATAACTTAAAAAGGTGCTGAAATCTAAAAAAACTGCGTCGCAAAATTCTAAAGTACTTAAATCTTAGTCTAAAGAAAAAGCACTTAAGGAATTCTACGGCAAAGCCTAAAATTCTCGAAGTAAAAATAACTATGGCAAAGACTATGAATTAAAAATAAATATGAGCGAAAAATACAAAAGTTACGCTAAAACGATTAAAAAGGGAAAAAATATAAAAATATATAAAAAGTTGTAAAAAGTACAATTTTTATAAAAATATTATTTTTATATTATTTATTTTATAAAACTATTAATTTTACAATTTAAATAAACTAATTAAACTAAAAATACAAATTAATTAATATCTAAAATTAATTAATATAATAACTAAACCTAATTAGGGTTTAATATTAATAATAATAAATAATAATCCTTAATTAATGCTGTCGGCAGGTTCAGTAGGGCGTGTCAGATGGGCTCATGCGATCGCATGAGTCCTCAGTTGCCCAGCCATGCGATCGCATGGGCTAGGGTTTCGGGCCACAGAGTGGGCTGCTACAGTACATGCCGAATTAAAATTTTTTTTTTCAGTTTTTGCTGTAAAATATAAAATATATTTATTAATTAAATAAAACTTATATTTTTACAAAATAAAAAAAATAGAAATAAAGAAACTTTATAAAACTTAAATATTTACCAAACTCTAAAAAAAATATTTATATTTATATTTTTCTTTTTTATATTTTCGAATATTTAAAACGTATTTTTATAAAAACGAATTTTAATAAAAGTAAAAAAATCTTTTTTTTTATATTAGCGTTGTGCTTCCGGCGTTTAAGAGTTCCCCGGCAGCGGCGCCAAAAATATACTTGATGTTTCGCGAGGTGTATATAAAATAGCTTATATTTTTACAGGAAATACTATTAAATACGATACAATTTTACACAAGATATTTATTTATTTATAGAATGGATATACTTAAACCTTGCTACAACACTTATAGGCAGTGTACCTAATCGTAAAGTAGTGAAGTTTTTAGTAAGTCCGGTTCGTTCCACAGGGAAATCTTTAAACAAAGCTTAACGCTATATTAGTTTACTTTTATAAAAATATAAATATATATATAAGTAATATTATTATTATAAAGGGGGGTTTTTACCGTTTAATGACCGGTTTGTCGATTTTAAAACTTTAGTCGCAGTTAAAACCAAATGTAAAATAATAAATATAAATACAAGACTTAAATTAAAGCGTAAAGTAAATAACAATAATAAAATTGCGAATAATAAAAGTGCGAAAAAATAAACTTGCGATAATTAAAAAGTACGATAATTAAAAGTGCAATTAAATAAAATAATAATAAAAATGTGATAATTAGAAGTGCAATTAAATATAAAATAAAGGAAATTAAATATGAAATAAAAGAATTATGCTTATTTAAACTTTCGTAATCATGATGTTTGACGTGTTGATTTTAGTTTTATACCTATGGGTTAATTGTCCTTTGTCCTGGATTATTTATTATGTCCGTCTGGTTTTTGTCCATAACAGTCCATCAGTCATAAATATAAAGTGCGAGTGTCCTCGTCAAATTATTCTTATAC